>NC_041393.1:48906261-48956846 GCF_002162155.2 Triticum dicoccoides
CGGGGCATTGGCGGGGCGGTGGCGTGGGGATCGCCGGAGAAAAAGCTCGGCACAGGGGGGGGCTAGAGGGATGACCGGGGTGGCGGCGGACCGGCGGTGGGGAGTGTTTTCGGGGCAGGCAGGGCGGCGCGGGCGGCGGGGGGCTGCTGTTTGGCCGGTGGTGGCTGGCGACTCAGGGGGGTGGAGGTTGAAGATGAACCGCAGGCCCTTGATTTCGTATCCAACGGCTGCAAAATCGACTGACCAGAGGTGAAAAAGTCAGTTGACCAACGTATATCCTCACCTTGCTAGTGCATTCAGTTTTGACAGCAAAATTCAGTTTTGACAGCAAAATTCAGTTTCGACAGTTAAATTCAGTTTCGACAGTTAAATTCAGTTTTGACAGTTAAGTTTAGAGATGAGCGGCTGATGTATTTTACATCTAGCACTTTGTGGTTATGTATTTTCGTCATGTATTGGAGATGCTATTAGAATTCCACTCGGGTTAACATTGTCTCTCTTGTCCTGCTTTAGCCTCGGCGTTGTACAACTCACCGGAGCTGCTCCAACGACGAAACCCTCCATCACAGCGGAGCAGTACCTCGGGCTCCATCTCCAGACGCCTAAGATCTTCTTCCCCTCCTCCGACAGCCATGTCAGCCAGAGCATCCTCACCAGCCAACCCAATCACGCTGAGATCGACATGGCTTCGCCAAAGAGGTTGTACACTTGTTGCATCTCTTTTTTACTCTACATGTTATATATATTGTCCATTGATAAGCCGCAAGTATACGGGATCGCAACAGTTTTTGATAAGTAAGAGTGTCGAACCCAACAAGGAGCTAAAAGTAGAATAAATATTCCCTCAAGTTCTATCGACCACCGATACAACTCTACGCACGCTTGACGTTCGCTTTACCTAGAACAAGTATGAAACTAGAAGTACTTTGTAGGTGTTGTTGGATAGGTTTGCAAGAAAGTAAAGAACATGTAAATAAAAAGTAGGGGCTGGTTAGATAAAGAAGCAACTAAAGTAAATATAGCGAGTGTGGAAAAGTGGTGGTAGGAGTTTTGGAATTGTCCCTAAGCAATTGACTATGTTACTAGACCGGTAATCACTATTGCAATTCTATTTGAGGGAGAGGCATAAGCTAACATATCATCCCTTACTTGGAATTCTATGCACTTATGATTGGAACTCTAGCAAGAATCCGCAACTACTAAAGATTCATTAAGGTAAAACCCAACCATAGCATTAAGCATCAAGTCCCCTTTTATCCCATACGCAAACAACCTACTTACTCGGGTTTGTGTTTCAGTCACTCACGCAACCCACCATAAGCAAATCATAAACATATTGCAAACCCTACAGCAGGAATCCCTCACGCTTGCGCGACACGGAGGGCACAATAGGACAGCACCAATAATAAAACATGCAACTCAAACCAATCATAGCAATTCATCAATCACCAATAGGACAACGAAAATCTACTCAGACATCATAGGATGGCAACACATCATTGGAAAATAATATGAAGCATAAAACACCATGTTCAAGTAGAGGGTACAGCGGGTTGCGGGAGAGTGGACCGTTGAATATAGAAGGGGGAAGGTGATGGAGACATTGGTGAAGATGGCGGTGGTGTTGGTGAAGATTGCGGTGATGATGATGGCCCCCGGCAGCGCTCCGGCGCCACCGGAAGCAAGGGGGAGAGAGGCCCCCTTCTTCTTCTTCTTCCTGGACCTCCTCCCTAGATGGGAGAAGGGTTTTCCCTCTGGTCCTTGGCTCCCATGGCTTGGGAGGGGCGAGAGCCCCTCCGGGATTGGATCTATCTCTCTGTTTCTGCGTTGGGTGATTCTACCCCTTCACCGTTTCCTTTATATCTGGAGATCCGTAACTCCGATTTGGGTGAATCTTTCTCCCAGATCTTTCTCATAAAATTAGCTTTCTTGCACCAAAAGAAGAGCGTCAACCGCCTTACGGGTGGCCCACGAGATCCCAGGGCGTGCCTGCCTCCCTGGGGCGCGGCCCCCTGTCTCGTGGCCACCCCGGACACTGTTTCACGTTGATTTTACTTCCCAAAAATCATAAATATTCCAAAAAAAATCTCCGTCCGTTTTTATCCCGTTTGGACTCCGTTTGATATTGGGTTTCTGCGAAACAAAAAACATGCAACACAGAGGAACTGGCACTGGGCACTGGATCAATATGTTAGTCCCAAAAAATAGTATAAAAAGTTGCCAAAAGTATATAAAAGTTGAATAATATTGGCATGGAACAATCAAAAAATATAGATATGACGGAGACATATCAGCATCCCCAAGCTTAATTCCTGCTCGTCCTCGAGTAGGTAAATGATAGAAAAAGATAATTTTTGATGTGGAATGCTATCTAGCATAATCTTGATCATATGTCTAATCATGGCATGAATATTAAGACACGAGTGATTCAAAGCAATAGTCTATAATTTGACATAAAAACGATAATACTTCGAGCGTACCAATAAAGCAATCATGTCTTTTCAAAACAACAAGGCCAAAGGAAGCTTATCCCTACAAAATCATACAGTTTGGCCATGCTTCATCTTCATCACACAAAATGCTCCCATCATGCACAACCCGATGACGAGCCGAGCAATTGGTTCATACTTTTTAATGCGCTTCAGCTTTTTCAACCCTCATGCAATATATGAGCGCAAGCCATGGATATAGCACTATAGGTGGAATAGAAAATAATGATAGAGGTTATGTGGAGAAGACAAAAAGGGATAAAGTCTCACATCGACGCGGCTAATCAACGGGCTATGGAGATGCCCATCAATTGATGTCAATGTGAGGAGTAGGGATTGCCATGCAACGGATGCACTTGAGCTATAAGTGTATGAAAGCTCAACAAAAAGAAACTAAGTGGGTGTGCATCCAACTTGCTTGCTCATGAAGACCTAGGGCATTTGAGGAAGCCCATCGTTGGAATATACAAGCCAAGTTCTATAATGAAAATTCCCACTAATATATGAAAGTGACAACATAGGAGAACATGGTGCTACTTTGAAGCACAAGTGTGGGAAAAGGATAGTAACATTGCCCCTTTTCTTTTTCTTTTTTTCTTTTTTTTTTCTTTTTCGGTGGGCTTCTTTGGCCCCCTTTTTTATTTAGGCTTCTTTGGCCTTTCCTTTTTATTTATTTTTATTTTTTATGGGGCAATGCTCTATAATGATGATCATCACACTTTTATTTACTTACAACTCAATATTACAACTCGATACTAGAACAAAGATATGACTCTATATGAATGCTTCCGGCGGTGTACCGGGATGTGCAACGATCTAGCATAGCAATGACATAAAAAAAACGGACAAGCCATGAAAACATCATGCTAGCTATCTTACGATCATGCAAAGCAATATGACAATAAATGCTCAAGTCATGTATATGATGATGATGGAAGTTGCATGGCAATATATCTCGGAATGGCTATAGAAATGCCATAATAGGTAGGTATGGTGGCTGTTTTGAGGAAGATATAATGAGGCTTATGTGTGATAGAGCGTATCATATCACGGGGTTTGGATGCACCGGCGAAGTTTTCACCAACTCTCGAGGTGAGAAAGGGCAATGCACGGTACCGAAGAGGCTAGCAATGATGGAAAGGTAAAAGTGCGTATAATCCATGGACTCACATTAGTCATAAAGAACTCATATACTTATTGCAAAAGTTTATTAGCCCTCGAAGCAAAGTACTACTACGCATGCCCCTAGGGGGATAGATTGGTAGGAAAAGACCATCGCTCGTCCCCGACTGCCACTCATAAGGAAGACAATCAAACAAACACCCCATGCTTCAAATTTGTCACACAACGGTTACCATGTGTGCATGCTATGGGACTTGCAAACCTCAACACAAGTGTCTCTACAATCCACAACCACCCACTAGCATAACTCTAATATCACCATCTTTATATCGCAAAACTATTGCAAGGAATCAAACCTATCATATTCAGCGATCTACAATTTTATGTAGGATTTTATGACTAACCATGTGAATGGCCAGTTCACTACTGGAAAAAAGGTTATTAATGGCGCACCTATTATGGCTACTAATGGCGCACATTAGGTGCGCCATTACTAGCACGCCATTAGTAAGTTTTAGTAATGGCGCACATTTGGTGCGCCATTACTATCCCAGACAGTAATGGCGCACCTAATAGTGTGCCATTACTAACCCTTAGGTGCCCCACTAGTAATAAAGCCAAGTGCGCCACTATTAACCTTAGAGTTGCGCCACTAGCTAAAAAGCTAGGTGCGTGTCGGAGTAATGGGCCACGGGTAGGCTAACCCGAGCCCCTGAACCTTTCAAGACATCAGGGCAGGCTGCACCCTTCAAGCCAAGTCCCTGGGATGACTCCAAGATAAGCCGAGTCCCAGGGGCGACTCCAAGACAAGCCGACTCTTGGCCGGCGACTTCCGGAGAAGCCAGCTGTAGAGAGTCGGCCCGCGACTCCAACCACCCCGTGCCTTCGCGATAATGGATGAGATGGGAAGCGGCCCCCGCACGGCCCCTTCCTGCCCTGTTTATCGAGGGCAAGCATGGCCACAGTGCGTCGTACCGACGGAGATCTCCGTCCGGCGCGACACTGTTGCCATGCCAACCCTGACATCAGCCCTTGGGGGCGGAGCCCTGTACCCACGACGGCCTGTCAGTACGACCCAAAGACGGCGGGTCCCACCTGTCGGCGGGAGTACAGAAGACGGCAAGAGCGCCCCAAAGATGGACCCGATGGGAGTCGGCCCCCAGGAGTCGGCCGGCCCCTCCCACGGGCCCACACGCCATTAACCAGACAAGACGGGGAATGGCGACAGTGATCGTCCGTCAGGCGGTGGCACTATTGCCACGACCCCATGACCAAGCCAGCGTCATTAGAAGCACGGCTACAGTAACGGGCCTGCCGGCGTGGCCCACCAGTCGGCGGGCCCCAGCAGTCGGCGGAGAAGACGGCGGCCTGAGAGACAGACGGCTGGGACCCGCACCCAGCCGGATTACCATTGTACCTCTAGGGGGTAGGCCTATATAAACCCCCCAGGGCACCCATGCAAAGGGTTGGAATCCATTAGCACTAGACCAGATCATATAGGAAGGAGAGAGCTAGCCTCGCCTTCTCCTACCTCCAGAATACAGCTCGAGGAGCAACCTTGTACTCACTTTGCCTTAGTGATCATGCGGAGACCTCGCAGAGCAGCAGTAGGGGTGTTATCTCCTCGGAGAGCCCCGAAGCTGGGTAAGATCCGCCGGCGTGCATGTCTTCGCCTCATTCCGTTTTCGGGCACCGGTGACGTTCTACTCGCCCCCACCATGATAAGCCATCCTTTGGCATATGTCGCACCCAACCCCCGACATTCGGTGCCCACCGTGGGGCGAGGTGCACCGTCGTCCGGGGACCTGCTCTGGACGGGAACCCTTTTCCTCCCCAGCGAGCGTAGCCAGCCCGGCACGCCCGATGGCGCTTGCCCCGACGCGCTGCAAGGCATCGGCGATGCCTGCGCGGCGAGCTGCCTTGCCGATCTTCTTGGTGAGGTTTGCATCTTCGACGAGCCTGCATCCGACGCAGGCACGGGCGGCCCCGAGAACCTCCTCACGGGCCTCTTCAACCAACTCCACGTCACCAGCGAGCTTGCCGTGGACTTGGAGTCCGTAGGCTCCACCGACCCGATGCTGGTCGACTCCGATGCCGTGTAACTCGACGCATTCCCCACCTCCTTGGTGGTCTACAACGAGCCGCTCCCTCACGAGGAGAGCGGCGAAAGCGCCGTCATGGAGGTGCTCGTCATCAGTCATGGCGAGCATTCCGGTGAGGGAGCTCATGACCCACTCGACGCGGCTCTACGAGACCTGACCGCGCCTATTCCGGAAGATGCAGACGCCGAAACCCTAGAGACGCGCCGCCTACAAATCGTCGAAGGCGCAAAGAAGCTGGCAAGCATGACACGCTTGTCAGAAGCCTACCAGCGTGAGATGGATCGCGCTGTTGGCGGCTCGCCGGCCCCGACTGGGCCAGCCGCCTAGGCGCGGTCCGTTAACGCGGCGTGGCCATCGCCAACCTGTTCGGGGCCGATCGCCCCATGTACGCTACGCCTGCGGAGAACATCCGCGCCGCCCAGGCGGCAGCGGACGAGCTAAACAACTTCGAAGGTGAAGAGAACCGCCTGATGATGGAGCAGGTCCAGCGGCTCCTCAAAGCGGCTACCATGCAGAATGAAGTCGGCTGCCGCACAGAGGCCCCATAGCGACCAAACGATGACTCGCCTACCCGCCAAGATCAAGGCGCGACGTCTCGGACGCCGACTGGCGGTGCCCGCGGAAGAAAAGACAAGGATCCGGCTGTCAGCCACAGTCGGACTCGCATCACCATCGAGCGCGACCAAGACGGCCGTCCAAGAGCAGTGGAACGGCAGGGCGACTATCTGCCTCCTCCACCACGAAGAGAAAGGCGAGTCTCCCAGCCGCCTGTTGAGCATCCGACTCTCGGTGGCTGCCTTGGCCGCCGAGAGGGAGTCGGAGAGAATGACGCCCACCACCGGATCGACCGACTCCACCGATCCCTGGCGCTGGAAGAAGAAGACGAGTTGGGTCCGCCCTGTTTCGGACCCCGCATCCGAGACGAGCCCTTTCCCAAAGGGTTCACGCTCCCCCGAGACACGCCCAAGTACACCGGTTCCATGAAGCCGGAAGATTGGCTAGTTGACTACTCCACAGCCGTCAACATAGCGAACGGCAATAAGCGTGTTGCCGTGAAGTATGTTCCACTCATGCTCCAGGGCACGGCCCGGACATGGTTGAACAGTCTGAAGCCCCGCAGCATCAACAGCTGGGTCGACTTCACCGAGGCCTTCATCCGCAACTTCACAAGCACGTACAAGCGACCCCCCAAGCCGCGCCAGCTTTCCTTGTGTGTGCAAGGTCCCGACGAGTCAACTCGCGATTACCTCACACGCTGGGCCGAGCTTCGGAACTCCTGCGAGGGCGTGCACGAGCTGCAGGCTATCGAGTACTCCACCGCCGGGTGCAGAGAAGGCACCCTCCTCAAGCACAGGCTCCTCTGCGACAAGCCGGAGACCCTCGACGAGCTGCTGATCATAGCAGACAAGTATGCCATGGCCGAATCCTCCATGAAGATGGAGATTCAAGTTAGTGCGACTGGCAAGGCGGCCCCTCAGGCTCCCAGAACTCCGGCTGGAGACGCCAGTCGGCGACAGCAACAGAATGATCACAAGCGCAAGGCCCCACAGTCGGCTTCCAGCAGCCGGCAGGTTGCGACGGTCGAAGACCAGCAGTCGGAGGGGCAGCCTCCGACCAAGCGATAGAAAGGCGGCAAGTCCAACTGGTTGCTGACCTTCTCTTACGAGCAGACTCTAGATGGTCCCTGCAAGTTCCACAGCGGCGCGAAGCCGTCAAACCATACCACCCGGAAATGCCACTGGCTCACCAGAATCGCCAAGGGAGACGGCCTCCTTCCTCCTCCGCCTGCTGGGCCGCCGCCTCCACCGCCGCCCCAGCAGCCGGCTGCCAGGCCAGTCGGCGCCGTACAAGATGAGTACCCGGAAGAGCACGGAGCCTATGTGGTGTTCACCAGTGTGGCTGATGATCGACGCAGCAGACGGCTGCAGGAGCAAGAAGTAAATGCAGTAGCATCAGATACCCCAAAGTTTATGCATTGGTCCGAGAAGCCTATCAGTTGGAGCAGAGCTGATCACCTAGAGGTGATGCCGAATCCGGGCTCCTACGCCCTGGTTTTGAGTGCCACCTTGGCCACAGATAGGCGGGCCGCTCACTTCTCACGAGTGTTGATAGATGGAGGCAGTAGCATCAACATCCTGTACAAGGATACCATGGAGAAGTTAGGAATCAAGCAAAGACAGCTTTAGAACAGCCGAACTATGTTCCACGACATTGTACCTGGCCTTTCCTGCTCACCAATCGGCAAGATCCTGATAGACGTCCTCTTCGGAGACAAAGATCATTTCCGCCGAGAGCCAATTTGGTTTGAAGTGGTGGACCTCGAAAGCCCATACCATGCGTTGCTTGGCCGACCTGCTTTGGCCAAGTTCATGGCGGTCCCCCACTACGCCTACCTCAAGATGAAGATGCCGAGTTCTAAGGGGATTCTGACCGTAGCCGGCGACTACAGGAAGTCGTCCGCTTGCGCGGCTGAGAGCAGTCAGCTGGCCGAGTCCCTGGTGATCTTAGCTGAGAAGCGGCTTCTTGATCGGGTTGTGGCGATGGCCGGCAAGCAGCCAGAAATGTCGCCCTACCCCAAGGAGTCGGAAGCCGAGGGTTCGTTCAAGCCGGCTAAAGAAACAAAGAAGATACCTTTGGACCCGGAGCACCCAGAGAGGCACGCTGTCATAGGTGCAAACCTAGACAGCAAATAGGAAGGCGAGCTCGTAGATTTCCTCCGTGAGAATCGAGACATCTTCGCATGGTCCCCTAAAGACATGCCAGGTGTACCGACAGAATTCGCCGAGCACAAGTTACATGTCCGATCTGATGTGAAACCCGTCAGGCAGCCCTTGCGCCACCTGTCAGAAGAGAAGAGAAGAGTTGTTGGGGGAAGAGATAGCCTGACTCCTAGCAGCCGGCTTCATTATGGAGGTGTTTTTTCCAGAATGGTTAGCAAACCCGGTCCTAGTGTTGAAGAAGAACAAGCAGTGGCGGATGTGCATTGACTACACAAGCCTCAACAAAGCTTTCCCCAAAGACCCATTTGCTCTGCCGAGAATTGATCAGGTGATAGACTCCACAGCCGGATGCGAGCTGTTGAGCTTCTTAGATGCATATTCAGGATATCACCAAATCAAGCTGAACCCGGCAAATAGACTGAAGACTGCCTTCATCATGCCGTTTGGAGCCTTCTGCTACCTGACCATGACGTTCGGCTTGAGGAATGCCGGCGCCACCTTTCAGCGTTGCATGCAGAAGTGTCTCCTCAAGCAACTCGGCAGAAACGCCCACGTCTACGTAGACGATGTGGTAGTGAAGTCGGAAAAGTGTGGAACACTGTTGGAAGACCTCAAGGAAACCTTTGAGAACCTGCGCCGATTCCAGATCAAGCTCAACCCTGAGAAGTGTGTCTTTGGAGTACCAGCCGGCCAACTACTTGGCTTCCTGGTCTCCGAATGCGGCATAGAGTGCAACCCTGTAAAGATCAAGGCCATCGACAGGATGGAGGTCCCCCGCCGACTGCTAGATGTTCAAAAGTTCACTGGCTGCTTGGCGTCCATCAGCCGATTCATCAGTTGGCTGGGTGAGAAGGCTCTCCCTTTGTACCAGCTGATGAAGAAGACCACCTTTTTCGAGTGGAACCACAAGGCAGACGAAGCATTTCTCCAGTTGAAGAAGATGTTGACTACTCCCCCTGTGCTGGCGGCTCCGACTCCTAAAGAGCCTATGCTCCTATACATCGCCGCCACCAGCCGGGTAGTTAGCACAGTCATCGTAGTTGAATGCAAGGAGGAAGGCAAGGCGCTCCCTGTCCAGAGACCGGTATATTACCTGAGCGAGGTACTGTCGACCTCCAAGCAGAACTACCCCCACTACCAGAAGATGTGCTACGGCGTGCACTTTGCCGCCAAGAAGTTGAAGCCTTACTTTCAAGAGCATCCAATCACTGTGGTCTGCACAGCTCCACTGGCCAAGATCATTGGAAGCCGAGATGCTTCGGGCCGAGTGGCCAAATGGGCCATAGATTTGGCTCCCTACACCATCTACTACCAGCCCCGCACCGCCATCAAGTCGCAAGCACTGGCCGACTTCCTTGTCGACTGGGCCGAGACCCAGTACCTGCCGCCAGCGCCCGACTCCACCCATTGGCGGATGCATTTCGATGGCTCCAAGATGCGCACCGGCTTGGGAGCCGGCGTCGTCCTCACCTCCCCTAAAGGCGACAAGCTCAAGTATGTGCTGCAAATCCACTTCGCCGCCTCCAACAACGTCGCCGAATACGAGGCGCTCATTCACGGGCTCCGGCTTGCCAAAGAACTCGGCATCCGCCGGATCCTATGCTATGGCGACTCTGATTTGGTGGTCCAGGAGTCATCTGCCGACTGGGACACCAAAGATGCAAACATGGAGAGCTACCGCTTCCTGGTGCAGCAACTCAGCGGATATTTTGAGGGGTGCGAGTTCCTTCACGTGCCAAGAAACGACAACGACCAAGAAGACGCCCTTGCACGAGTCGGCTCCACCCGCCAAGCGATACCATCCGGCGTCGCCCTTCAGCGCCTCCTCAAGCCGACTATCAAGCCTTCACCAGAATCAGACTCCATCTTTGTGCCGGCTCCCCCTGAAGAAGTCGGATCCGACTCAAGAGCACCAGCAGACGGCACGAGAATTCTTATGGACGGCTCCAAGAACACCGCAGTCGAAGCCGGCTCGGGGACTGCGGCGGCCAGCCCGAAGACTTCAGAGCTCGGCCCGGGGACTGCGCCAGTCGGCCCGGGGACTTCGCCAATCCAGCAAGCGGCCACTTCCTCCCAGCCCAGCCCAGCCGCCCTTGTGCAAGTCGCAATAGTGGCAATTGAAGAAATAGCAGCACCCTCATGGGCCCAGCCCATCCTCAAGTTCCTAGTAAACAAAGAGCTACCAACTGATGAAATCTTGGCTCGGCAAGTACAACGCCGAGCGGCAGCCTACACCATAGTCAACAGAGAGCTGGTCAGGCGCAGCGTCACTGGTGTCTACCAGCGCTGCGTCGAGCCAGAGCAAGGCCAAGCAATTCTCAAAGACATCCATCAAGGCGAGTGCGGCCACCATGCGGCCTCACGAGCACTCGTCGCCAAAGCCTTTCGACACGGTTTCTTCTGGCCAACTGCCCTAGAAGAGGCCAAGGAATTTGTCCAAAAATGCAAGGGGTGCCAGAAGTTCCGTTCCAAGCCGCTTCAGCCGGCTTCCGCACTCAAGACCATCCCCATCGCCTGGCCCTTTGCGGTTTGGGGCCTGGACATGGTGGGACCATTCAAGACGGCACGAGGCGGCTTAACTCATCTACTTGTCGCGGTGGACAAGTTCACCAAGTGGATATAAGTAAAGCCCATCAAGAAGTTGAATGGTCCGACTGCAGTGACTTTGATCGCCGACATCATGACTCGGTACAACATACCACACAGCATCATCACCGACAATGGCACAAATTTTGCCAAAGGCGCCTTGGCCCGTTTCTGCGCGACGCAGGGCATCCGACTGGACTTAGCGTCCGTTGCCCATCCGCAGTCAAACGGCCAGGTGGAGCAAGCAAACGGCCTCATCCTATCTGGCATCAAGCCTCGACTGGTCGAACCACTGGAGCGTTCGGCCGGCTGTTGGCTTGAGGAACTACCGGCCGTCCTCTGGAGTCTGCGCACGACTCCAAACAAGTCAACCGACTTCACGCCTTTCTTCCTCGTCTACGGTGCCGAAGCCGTCATCCCGACGGACATAGAGTTCGACTCCCCGCGAGTCACCATGTACACCGAGGAGGAAGCAGAAGAAGCACGTAAAGACGGCGTCGATCTGCTGGAAGAGGGCCGGCTGTTGGCACTCAGCCGGTCCAGCATCTACCAGCAGAGCCTGCGCCGATACTACAACAGGAAGGTCAGGCCGAGATCTTTCCAAGAAGGCGACCTTGTGCTCCGACTGATCCAGCGGACAGCCGGCCAGCACAAGCTGTCGGCACCTTGGGAAGGCCCCTTCATTATCAGCAAAGTGCTGGGCAACGACTCCTACTACTTGATCGTTGCTCAGAAGCCCCGAGCACGCAAGAGAGACGACTCCGGCAAAGAGTCCGAACGGCCATGGAATGCAAATCTTCTCCGGAGATTTTACAATTGATGCAGTATGTACCATGCTACCCCTTTGTATTAAAGTACCAAGACTTCGGGCCCCCCGAGACGAGCTCGGGGACTCGCCTTCTTGCGCTCTGAAATGCTTCCTGAAGTCGGAAAAGTAGTGTGCGGTGCCTAAGCCGTCTCCCGCCAGAAGCCGCAGCTTGCAGAGCTACTGTTTGGCGGGCAGGAGTAAGGATGAATGGGCGCCCACACGAAAAATGGCTAAGGACCTAAAGCATTAACATAGCTTAAGCCGGCTTCCAGCCCCTTTTCGCAAAACCGACTCGTGAGTAGTCGGCTTGCCGCTTTCTATCCAACTTGTTAAAAAGACTCCAATAAATGGCAAGTACTTGCCTTCCCCAAAGTAGCCAGACATTTGATCCAGCGGCAGTTCGCAGAGCGGTTGTCCGGCTGACAAGGCGGCGACTAGGGGAAGGCGGCAAAGGAAAAAGCCAAAGGAGCAATGAGCAAGGAAAGATAGAATTCGGATTAATATTTACATAACATAGGCCCTTGGCCGAATCTTCAAACAGAAGTTCAAAATACACCCCGCGGGTGGAATTGTGTGAATTAACAAGTTCTTCAAAGACTATTAAAGCAGATAAAATAAAGGCAAGACGGCAGCCTAGGGAGCGGCAGACGGGTTCGGAGGATTGGAGGAGACGGCGGTGTCAGGCGCCGGGGCGGCCGGCTGGGCAGTCTCGGCTTGATCGTCACCAGCGGCAGCCGGCCCGGTCGGACGAGGCTCGTTGCTGGAGGCGCGGTTGAGCTGAGGCTGGTCGCCTGCCCCGTCTTTTGGCGCCTCCATCTCGCCTTCATCCTCCGCCTCGCCTTCCTCCTCGGTGCTGGAGCCAATCACCTCCGCCGAGTCCTCGTCGTAGTCGGGGTTCATCCCGAACCACTCCGGCGGCACCTCCTCGCCGCCTGCAGCCCGCTCAGGGACGAAGACGCTGGTATCTGTGTAGTCGGCAATCGCCGCCGCACGCTCGACGAGGGCGCCCTCCACAGCCACCAGCTCTGCCTGGGCCTCTGACCGGAACATGGCCAGCCGGTCCAGGTCCAGCCCCGGATACCACGCCTTGACGAATTCCAAGGCCTGACGCGCTCCGACCCAGGCCGAGGAACCCTTCCAGGCCTCAAGACGGCCAGCTGCGACCTCCAGCCAGTCGGCAGTCCGACTGGGAGTGCGCAGAACCGGCATGTCTGGCCACAGGGCGGCAATCGCCTGGGCACCGGCACGTTGAAGCCAGCGCAGGAGCCGATGAGCCGGTCGTAGACGAGACTCGGTGCTCAGAAGCTGCTCGTCGATGGTCAGGGGGGCGTTGGCGGCAATCTCCGCGCCATTTGCCCTCCGTGCCTTCTGATCAGCCTCGATAGCTCGAGCGACCGCCTGCTAGTGGCCAAGGAAGAAGTCTGTCGAAACAAAAAAAGAAGCAAGACAAAGAGTCAGGAGTCGGCCTGACTTACAGTCGGCTGCTCAAAGAAAGAAAGTAAAAGAAACTCACCGTCGACGATGTCTTCGATCTGATGGAAGCCAGAGGTCAGCAGCGCCTCCTTGTCAGTCCAGGAGGAGCGCTCGCTTTCGAACTCGGCCAGGAGAGCGGTCTCCCTCTTCTCCGCCTCGTCCTGCGCCTTCTTAAGCAGCTCCTTCTGTTCCGCCAGCTGCGCAGCCAGCAGGTCGCGCTCTGTGGCGAGCTTGCTGCACTCCTCCTCCTTGGCACGCAAGGCGGTGTTGGGCTCGCCCAGCCGCTGCTGAAGAGTGGCCTTGGCCTCTGAAGAATGAAAAAAGAAAAAGACGTTAAGTCACCAACAAAGAAGGTCGCCGGGAAGATCCGGCCCGACTGCTCAGCAGTCGGCCCGAGTCTCGGGGACTACAGCCCGCGGGTGCGCCAACATGCCCCCGTGAAAAAGAAGAAGGGCTCACTCCGGCTCTCTGACAAGTCGGCAGTCCGCTTGCCCAGCTCCTCAACATTGCGGTTGAAGGCAGTGACGCGGAGGTTGTGGTACTCCTGTAATAAGCATTTCAGACAAAGATAAATATTTGGAACTCGCCAGAGGGAGTTCTGAACCGCCTGCTCAGCAGCTGGCCCGAAACTCGGGGACTACACCCAGTGGGTGCGCTGGCGCGCCCCCACAGAGAAGAACAAGAAAAACAAGAATCAAAAGAAGAAAGCATACTCGGACGGCTGCTCGCGATGCCAGATGCGCCTTGGTGCAGTTCTGGAGGGCGTCGCCCTCGGCTCGCAGCTTCGCCTGGATGTCCAGAAGCACCTGGTTCAGCGGGCCTGTGCCGCCTCCGTGCATCCACCCAACGGGCGCGGCGCTCGTCGCCTCGGCGTCTGGGATGGCCGAGCTGGTGGCATCAATCTCCAAGGGCCGCGGCGCCGAAGTCGCATTCTCAAGGCGGCGGCGCGCTGGCGAGGCGACTTGAAGAAGCAGCTTCGCCACGTCCTCGTCCTCAGTCGGTGGCACCGGCGGGCCCACCGGCTGTTTACCATGCGCGCTCCCAGACGGCGGCGGAGGCGGCGGTGGTGGCACGAGCGTATCCGACATGGAGGCATCGCCGCTTTCCTTCTCCACGATGGGGTTCTCGGTGCCGGCTTCTCCAGTCTGCCCGGTGAACTCCGGGGGAGGCGGTGCGGAGGTCAGCGGGATGACGAGCAATGCCGATTGGCGGTGCGCGGCCTCCTCAGCTCGCCGTCTTACTGCGACGGCGGCTTCGGCCTTTTCCAGCTTTTTCTGGGCGGAGGCCGCCGCCTTCTCAGCCTCCGCCTTCTCCAGGCGGTCGGCCTCCTCCTCGTCGCGCTTCTCCTACGTGTGTCGCTTCGTCGCCTCCCGGAGGTCGGCGGCGGGGTTAATCCGCCGAGTGTTGGCGGACGTCTCTACCGACCCCATGACGGAGGGGGCGGCGACCCTCTCAAGAGTAAGGGGAGCCCTGAAGCAAGGAGGGAGTGTAAAAGACTCGGACAAGATTCACCAAGAGGAAAATAAGATGAAGGCAGAAACACTTACGTAGAGACCAGTGACGGCTTCTTCACTTCCATGCGAAAGCAGTTGGCCTTCGCGATCGCCTCCTCCCGCTTGGTTGCGGCGGCCGCCCCCTTGAACTTCTTCGGCTTGCCGCCGAGCGAACTCGGCCCGGCCTGGTGCCTCTTCACGCCACCTTGACCGGCCAAGCCGGTGGAGGAACTCGCACCCGGCTGGCCGACCTTTGGCTGGTGGTGCGGGACGACTTCCCCTTCGACGTCGTCTTCGGACCAGTTGGCGAAGGTGGCCGAGGGCCTGAAGCCGCCTCCCGCTCCTCCTCCTCCGCCTTCGGCGTCGGCCTCCATCGCCGCCGCCCCCAAGTCGGGGTCGTCGACGTCGCTCTCCGCTCGGTCGGGGACGAACTCACGGGGCGGTCTCGTGGCGCCGACTGCAGGCTGAATGAGGGGGTTCTGACTCGAAGAAACCAAAAAGATCAGAAGTCGGATTCGGCTACAAAGAAAATAGAGCAACAAGAGATGCGACTTACCACCGGAGGGGGGTTGGCGCGCGAGTACGGCTCTTTGCTGAACTGCCAGTCCGCCGCAAGCTCGCAGTTTGCGATGTGGTTCACCATGTTCGCCACTTCCGCGCGGGGCATGTCCCTGGTGCACATCCGACTCGGGTCTCGGTGGTCGCTCATCTGACTGATCAGATGAGGCCGGCCTTGGAGAGGGAGGACTCGGCGCGCCACGAAGGCAGCCAGCAAGTCGGCCCCGACCAAGCCCTCCGATTGCGTTAGCACTCAGAGTCGCGCAACGGCGGTGGCACCTGCAGGTGTCTGCGTCTTGACTCGGTGGGACCAGCTGGGAAGCCTTCCAGTCGGCGCACCGGCTTCGTAGAGCGGCAGATTGACCCAGTCTCCTTCTGGGGCGACGTTCTTCACATAAAAATAGGACCGCTGCCACATCTTCACCGACTTGATCAGCGGGATGGAGGGAAACGGATTGTCAGCTGTCGATCTCCGCATCGCGATGAAGGCGCCGCACTGGGCTGGCACACCGGCGATGTGCGTGCCGAGCTTGGATTGAAAGAATTCTCTCCACAGCTCGACGGTGGGGAGAACGCCGAGGAAGCCCTCGCACAGGGTGCCGCCGAGGCGGCCAGCAGCACCACCGTGTTTGGAGTGAGGTGGTGTGGCTGGAGCCCGTGGAACTCCAAGAAGGAGCGGAAGAAGCTGCTCGCCGGAAGCCCCAGGCCGCGCATGAGGTGTGAGCGGAATATGACCCGCTCGCCCTCCTCCGGCGCTGGTGATATCTCCCTTGCCGGCGTGGCGCGGGCTCGCACGAGGTTTGCGCCGGGGAGGCAGCGCGTCTTGCGAAGAAACTCGATGAGGTCATCATCCACCTCGGAGCCGTCCCACACACCGGAGCGCACGACAGGAGCCGCGGTGGCGGAGGAAGAGCTCATCGCTGCGGGCGCGGCGTGGTTCGGCACGGCGGCGGCAAGAAGGAGAAGGAAGCAGAGGAAGCAAGAGGAGGCGGGGGAGCAGGGAAGATGGGCGCGCGTGCTTCACCGCTCCTCTCCCCTCGCCTACTTATAGCCTTGTAGGCTGAGAAGCCGATGGGGCGGGCGTGGGATTAACTGCGCACGGGACCCCACGCCCCCCACGATTTACCCCACGAAGATGCGCGCAGTAACAACATGGGAAACCCAACCGTCCGCATGGCCGCAACGGATCCATTCGCATGCCGAGGCGCGCTAGTGGCGGGCCCCGCCTGACGGCCTGTCCCGTCGCGTGCGTGGGTAGGCAGACTGTCCTCGCCGCGTGGCGCCGCGCGACGGATCCGCGGCGGGCGACCGGGGGGAAGCGTATCAGGCACGCCGCCTGGTTTCCCGCCGCGACTTTCAAACTCCTTAGGGGGAAAGATGGCCCTCTGCGAGTCCGACTCCAGATGGTCGGCCTGAAGGAAGACGGCAAGCAAAGCCCAGATTCCACCACCAGAAGAATGAAACTGTTGAGGCCCCACGACGTATCACCCTCGGAGCCTCACCAGCTTCGGGGACTACTGTCAGAGTAATGGGCCACGGGTAGGCTAACCCGAGCCCCTAAACCTTTCAAGACATCAAGGCAGGCTGCGCCCTTCAAGCCAAGTCCCTGGGACAACTCCAAGATAAGCCGAGTCCCAGGGGAGACTCCAAGACAAGCCGACTCTTGGCCGGCGACTTCCGGAGAAGCCGGCTGTAGAGAGTCGGCCTGCGACTCCAACCACCCCGTGCCTTCGCGATAATGGACGAGACGGGAAGCGACCGCCGCACGGCCCCTTCCTGCCCTGTTTATCAAGGGCAGGCATGGCCACAGTGCGCCGTACCGGCGGAGATCTCCGTCCGGCGCGGCACTATTGCCATGCCAGCCCTGACATCAACCCTTGGGGGCGGAGCCCTGTACCCACGACGGCCTGTCTGTACGACCCAAAGACGGCGGGTCCCACCTGTTAGTGGGAGTACGGAAGACGGCAAGAGTGCCCCAAAGACGGACCCGATGGGAGTCGGCCCCCAGGAGTCGGCCGGCCCCTCCCACGGGCACACACGCCATTAACCAGACAAGACGGGGAATGGCGACAGTGATCGTCCGTCAGGCGGCGGCACTGTTGCCACGACCCCATGACCAAGCCAGCGTCATTAGAAGTACGGCTACAGTACCGGGGCTGCCGGCGGGGCCCACCAGTCAGCGGGCCCCAGCAGTCGGCGGAGAAGATGGCGGCCTAAGAGACAGACGGCTGGGACCCGCACCCAACTGGATTACCATTGTACCCCTGGGGGGTAGGCCTATATAAACCCCCCCAGGGCACCCATGCAAAGGGTTGGAATCCATTAGCACTAGACCAGATCATATAGGAAGGAGAGAGCTAGCCTCGCCTTCTCCTACCTCCAGAATACAGTTCGAGGAGCAACCTTGTACTCACTTTGCCTTAGTGATCATGCGGAGACCCCGCAGAGCAGCAGTAGGGGTGTTATCTCCTCGGAGAGCCCCGAAGCTGGGTAAGATCCGCCGGCGTGCATGTCTTCGCCTCATTCTGTTTCCGGGCACCGGCGACGTTCTACTCGCCCCCACCATGATAAGCCATCCTTTGGCATATGTCGCACCCAACCCCCGACAGTGCGCCACCAATAAAGGCTGAAATGCGCCACTAATAGTATATTTGGAAAACAAAAAAAATACACATTTACAAAAAACAACCTATAAGGAAAAATAATTTAAAAACAAAAAAATGAAATAGAACCATAATTTTTATTATAGCAAGAATATTACCATGTCTTTACAAGTATCCAATAAAAAGAAAATTGCACAGAAATAAAACAAAATCCTATAACTAATCTTCTATTCCCTCCGTCCAAGAATACCTCTCGCAAGGGGAGGAAATTTTGAACTGAAGTGCATTTTACATTACAACCCGTCATATTTCAAATCAAAATCAATCGAGTCCACGTCCGATCGGCAGCAGCGCCTCGTCCTGGCATCTAGGAGAGCCAGAACTCATCTCTTCGGTAGCTCGTCACCACCCTCCCGGCAGCCTCCGACATCATGTACCCACCCTCCCGGCGTCGATCAACTGCTCTGAGGTAGCAGATTCCTCCTCTGTGTCTGCTCCTGCAATTAACACTTTAAATGCAATTAACAATTTGAATGTTAACATGGGGCAAGGACAAGATGGATCAGTATATAACAATGGAGTACATGCACAATTAGATGTTCAAGCTGTTTAATGTCATTCCCATCATCACAATTTCATCTCAGGAAATGGAGTAGAATATATTTAATTGGATGTTTGAATGATATGGTTACTTACAAGTGTCAGGGCTATTACGGTCAGTTAAGTAATTGCACCAGATTAAAGTGGAGCCAAAGAATTTACAAGTGGTCTAGTTCATATGCAAGTGCAAGTTACTCAGTTAAAATTCAGTACTCCATTGCCCAAAATAATTCAGTTAAAATTTTGTTAAAAGATCACTGAATTAACCAAGTACTCCAGGTCAGGTCCAGTTACTCAATGCATAATTTCTAAACCTATCATCAATGGAAGGTCACCAATTTTAATTGAGCGGTAGCTAATTGAGCAAACACACTGAGCTTATGCATAACACATTAGCTGCAGAAAGTACTCACCTTGCGGTGATTATTTCACAGGGATAAACCTCCAAATATAACCACTATACCACACTATATAAATTGTGAATCAAGGAACTGTTGCAATTGACATGAGAAGATCAACAATACATGCTCACCTCCAGGAACAAAGTCAGCTCCATATATATGCTAGCTCCAGGGTAAATATGCCACAATATCACACCTCGTGAAAAGAGCATCTTATTAAACAGTCGGTCACAAACATTCTAATTTCTTAACATAATTACAGTGAGTTACTTACTTGCGGTATACACAGGGGATAATTATCATATTAATTACCTTGTTTGAGGTAAATTAAATGGTAAAGTTAACATAAAAAATGTAAATTAGATGAATTGTAAACTGTTCAAGGAAACAAAAAGTGCAAACCGCATAACAAACAAAAATAGCAAGACTAGCCTCTTGTTTACCATTAAGTTTGGACTTTGGAAAAAACGTGTTTTGATTGATCATACAATAGATTTATGAGGCATCTCGCTGAAGGACGGGTCCTTGGCGATCTGCTCCGCCATCTCCTTGATGCTCGGGTCCTGCGCCCACGCCACAACAAAATCCACGATTCAAGTTAATTGTCACACAAATTCCCATGAAATGGAAACAAATTCACAGGAAATTCGAGCTTGTATAAATAAATCTTCCCAAGAACTCAACTTTGACAATGGAGAGAACAGAGCAGTGTTGAGGGAGTCCTGGATTAGGGGGTGTCCGGATAGCCGAACTATCATCATCGGCCAGACTCCAAGACTATGAAGATACAAGATTGAAGACTTTGTCCCGTGTCCGGATGGGACTTTCCTTGGCGTGGAAGGCAAGCTTGGCGATACAGATATGTAGATCTCCTACCATTGTAACCGACTTTGTGTAACCCTAGCCCTCTCCGGTGTTTATATAAACCGGATGGTTTAGTCCGTAGAATAACAACAATCATACCATAGGCTAGCTTCTAGGGTTTAGCCTCCTTGATCTCGTGGTAGATCTACTCTTGTAATACCCACATCATCAATATCAATCAAGCAGGACGTAGGGTTTTACCTCCATCAAGAGGGCCCGAACCTGGGTAAAACATCGTGTCCCTTGTCTCCTGTTACCATCCACCTAGACGCACAGTTCGGGACCTCCTACCCGAGATCCGCCGGTTTTGACACCGACATTGGTGCTTTCATTGAGAGTTCCTCTGTGCCGTCGCAATCAGGAAGGATGCCTCCTCCCATCTTTAAAGATGGTACCATTGCCAAAGGAGCTTTGGCCACCGGTCAAGCTATCCGGCTGGGTGGTTTTCTTATGACTGCCTGTCCGGCCACCGCTTCGACGATGACCTCTTGGGTCATCAAAAGCGATCTTCGCATCAACTCGGAATTCACCGAGCAGCTGGATCCGATGGAGCTCTCTTCTGTAAACGAGCTCTTGGATCGCATCGCCGCCCTGGGGGTCGCTACAGACTACGATCAGATTGGGCTTAAAACCGATCTGAGAGAAATTAACTCTCCCCAGGCTACCCACCATGTTGCTGTGGTAGAAGAACAACGCGGCGACTCTTCCCCTGTGTTAAGAACCAGTTATGTCCGGATTCCCGATCCCTCCACGCCGGATTCCCGCGGAGGGACGGACATCAATCGAGTACTGAACCTAAAGTCAGGCAGCGGACTAGATTCGTTGGACGGTCTCCAGCAATCCAAGCTTCCAAATCCGGAAATTCCTCGGCCTTTGAGCCTCAGATTGGGCGGGGCTCCGAATTTAGTTCCACGCGCCCACCCAAACACAAGCGATCTATCTCAAATACGGCAAGAGACCGATGAAACAGTACATCATTACTGGGCCAGATTCCTCCTGGTTATGGACAGGATAAAGGACTGCCATGAGGAAAGCGCAATCTCTATTTTCTGCAATAATTGCACGAACAAGGGAATCATGAACGCCATAAGTCGTCGCGAGGTCACGCGCTTCGCCGACCTGGTAACCATAGTACGAAAATACTGTGCGATGGAGAGTGCCTGGAAAACCGAAACTAGATTTTGGGACAATCTGGCCCTGAACACAACCTTAGTCCGGAATAAAAGGGTGCACCACGCTACAGCACCTGGGTCAGAAACCAAAAAGAAAAAAAAACCCAAAGGGTACGGAACCGTACTGGAAGAATGGCTCAGCGGACCCTGCAAAATCCATAATGCAGAAGGCGCCACTCTAACACATAGCCTTCGGGCATGTTGGATACTACGGCAGGTGGCCAAAAGTGGCGAAGGGCTTCTAGCCCCGGACAACCAGCCCAACAGCACCAGTACAGTATCAACAGTTTTCGAGACTTTCGCATCAAATAATATGCGGAAACGAACAATCCGCAGCCTCGCCGAAGTCTACCAAGTAGCAACAACAAATCCATGGAGCGACACGGCTATCACCTTCAATGCCAGCGATGAACCTAAATTCCAAACAGCCCGAGCACCAGCCGCATTGGTCCTCAGTCCCATAGTGGACGGCTTTCGTCTTACCAAGGTACTCATGGATGGCGGCAGCGGATTAAACCTCATCTACGAGGAAACTCTCCAAAAAATGGAAATAGACTGGAGCCGCATTGAGCGAAGCAGCACAACCTTTAGAGGAATAATCCCTAGTCGGGAAGTACGCTGCACAGGAAAAATCACACTAGATGTGGTGTTCGGCTCGCCGGACAACTACAGGTCCGAGGAAGTCACGTTCCAAGTGGCCCCATTCAGCAGCGGATATCATGCTCTATTAGGGCGAGAGGCATTCACAATTTTCCAAGCCGTACCCCATTACGGGTACATGAAGCTCAAAATGCCCGGGCCCAATGGAATCATCACTCTGATCAGTGATCCGAACATAGCACTCCGCGCCAAAAACAAGACAGCCGCACTAGCCCTAGAGGCACTATCCGAAGCACTAGTGGCAGAAGAACTCACGGCACTACGCTCCACGGTGAATAGGGATGATGTGATACTCGGCAAGAGATCTAAGTCCACATCTTTCAAACCAGCAGACGAAATAGTCAAATTCCAGGTCCACCCTACTGACCCCACAAAGATGGCCTCCATTGGGGCACAATTAAACCCTGATGTAGAAGCCGCACTATGAGAATTCCTCCGGGAAAATTGGGACATTTTTGCCTGGCACCCTTCAGATATGCCAGGAATCCCACGCAGGCTGGCAGAGCACAGCCTAAATATCCTAAAAGGATTCAAGCCAGTCAAACAGGCTCTTCGACGATTTTTCGAACCCAAAAGACAGGCAATGGGAGAGGAGCTAGCCAAACTATTGGAAGCCGGATTCATCAGAGATATAAAACATCCGGACTGGCTAGCAAACCTGGTAATGGTACCAAAAAAGGACAAATACTGGCGCCTTTGTGTGGATTTTAAAGACCTTAATAAGGCATGTCCAAAGGATCCTTTCCCTCTCCCCCGCATCGACCAAATCATCGATGCTACCGCGGGGCACGATTCATTGTGTTTCCTCGACGCATACTCCGGATACCATCAAATCAAGATGGCGGAAACAGACCAGGCCGCAACGGCATTCATTACTCCATACGGACCACTCTGCTTCAACACAATGCCCTTCGGACTTAAAAACGCCGGCGCAACATATCAGCGCATGATTCAGACATGTCTGGCTACCCAGATCGGCAAAACAGTGGAGGCATACATAGACGATGTAGTCGTCAAAACTAAACACGTCGAAACTCTAATAGACGATTTGAGGCTCACATTCGACAACCTCCGATCATATGACATTAAGCTTAACCCGGAAAAATGCGTTTTCGGCGTACCAGCCGGAAAGCTCTTGGGCTTCATTGTATCCGGTAGAGGAACTGAAGCAAACCCAGCCAAGATCCGAGCTCTGTCACAATTGAACATCCCAAAAGACCTCAAAAAAATACAAAAATTGACTGGATGCGCGGCGGCCCTAAGCCGCTTCATCTCCCGTTTGGGAGAAAAGGCATTGCCCCTCTACCGCCTCCTCAGGCGCACCGAACACTTCGAATGGACGGATGCTGCCACAGCCGGACTCGAAGACATAAAGGCCATACTGGCAACAAATCTGGTCCTGGCCGCGCCCAACTTGGGCGAACCAATGTTATTATATATCGCGGCAACACATCAAGTTGTAAGCGCGGTGCTCGTCGTCGAACGAGAAACAGAAGGGCACAAATTCCCTCTTCAAAAACCAGTGTACTACGTATCCACTGTCCTAACTCCATGTAAGTCCCGGTACCCACATTATCAAAAGATAGTGTACGCGGTGTTCATGGCATCCCGGAGGCTGCGACACTACTTTCAAGAGTGTTCGATAACAGTGGCCTCTGAAGTACCTCTCAACAACATCATAAACAATCGCGACGCGACGGGCAGGATTGCAAAATGGGCCATTGAGCTTTTACCATTCGATATAACCTACAAACCGCAGCGAGCTATAAAGTCGCAAGTTTTGGCTGACTTCGTCGCCGAATGGACTGAAGTCGAACTCCCTAAAGAGTACGGCGCATACTCTAATTGGATTATGCACTTCGACGGCTCTAAAATGTTGGCCGTCTTGGGGGCTGGCGTCGTCTTGACGTCCCCAACCGGAGATACAGTCCAATACGTACTTCAAATAATGTACACGGACTCCAACAACGCAGCCGAATACGAGGCCCTTCTACATGGTCTCCGGATGGCTATCTCCATGGGCATTCAACACCTAGAGGTCCGCGGGGATTCAAACCTCGCAATATCCCAAGTAAATGGAGACTTTGACGCCAAGGATCCGAAAATGGCAGCCTACCGTAACACCGTCTTAAAAATGTCAGCTCGGTTCGAAGGACTCGAATTCCACCACGTAGCCCGGGACAACAACCAGGCAGCCGACGTGTTGGCACGCATCGACGCAAAACGCGACGCCTTCCCTCCAAACATCTTCCTGGAGCGGCTCTTTAAGCCATCCGTACTATGGGAAGAGGAGTCCGGAAATAGCAACCCGGAACCAACCGCGCCACCCAACACGGAACATTCTGACACAATCGATGGCTTAGCCAATGAAATAACACCCTCAGCCCACGAAATAATGGCAGTAATCGCCCCGTGGACGGAACCATTCCTAGCCTACTTAACTAGGCAGGAACTACCCGAAGACCAAAATGAGGCCCGCTGCATAGTTCGACGATCTAAAGCCTACAAGGTCCATGAGGGAGAACTTTATAGGAAAAGCACAACCGGAGTCCTTCAAAGGTGTATCTCCGAAGAGGAAGGGCGAAATCTTCTGGCTGAAATTCACGCCGGACTCGGTGGGCACCACGCCGCAGCCCGGGCCCTTGTAGGCAAGGCCTTCCGTACAGGATTTTATTGGCCAACTGCCCGGGCAGATGCTCAGGACTTAGTCCAACAATGCGTCGGTTGCCAGCTCTTTGCTAATCAAAGCCACATGCCACCCACCGCCCTCAAAACTATACCCATCACCTGGCCGTTCGCGGTCTGGGGGCTTGATATGGTTGGACCCCTTAAAGGGGGAACCCACAAGCAAAAATACCTATTGGTCATGGTGGACAAATTCACCAAATGGATAGAGGCCAAGCCAGTTAAAATGGTCGAACCCGGACCCGTGATAGACTTCATATCCGGGGTAGTACACCGTTATGGTGTCCCCACATCATCATCACTGATAACGGCACGAACTTCACGGCCGACGAGGTTAAACTCTGGTGCAAAAATATGGGCATCAAGCTCGACTACGCTTCAGTCTATCACCCCCAAACTAACGGTCAAGTCGAACGAGCAAATGGTCTAATCATGAGCGGCATCAAACCCAGACTAGTGTGGTCCCTCAAGGAATCTAACATGCACTGGGTAGAGGAGCTCGACTCCGTACTCTGGGGGCTGCGGACCACGACAAACCGCACTACCGGATTCACACCATTTTTCATGGTGTACGGCGCAGAGGCAGTTCTGCCCTGCGATATAATTCATGACTCACCTCGCGTGCGCATGTACGAAGAAAGAGAAGCCGAATTGGATCGGCAGGACAGTTTGGACGCCTTAGAGGAGGAGCGGGACGTGGCAAAAGCTCGTTCCGCATTCTATCAGCAGCAGGCTCGAAGATATCAAAGCAGAGAAGTACGGGCCAAAACTTACAATGTTGGTGAACTTGTTCTACGCCTGCCGGACAAGAAAAAGGACAAACTTAAGCCCAAGTGGGAAGGTCCCTTCATCATCGACCAAGTCCTGACCGGCGGAGCATACTGTCTACGTAACGCATCTGACAACCAACTCGAGCCGAACCCATGGAACGCAGCCCGTCTCCGAAGATTCTATGCCTAACGCCGGACTCAGAGTTCGCCTCCCTCCTATGTCCACCTTTTACGTTTTCACCGTCTCTTGTCCCCCTCCTTCTTCTCACTTTTTTTTAGTAAAAACCTTTGGTAGGCTGATTTGCGCATTGTTCGCACACACTTGATGTGCTCCTAGCACTCATTATACCTGGGGCCTTCTTTAACAGAAGCTTATTTATACGGGCTTCATGCCCAACACATGTGTCATACTTCCGCATGTACCTTTTATTCACCATTATATGCATCGATATGACTTAATTTTTGGCCAAGCTGGGTTGCCTGGCTCCTGTGCTTACCCCTACATTCTCGATTGTTCGGCTAGGAGGTAAAGGGAGCACCTCTGCGATTGTTACTGCCGGGTCAGCCGGATGTGTACCTCAGAATGGGTGAAGCCGAAAGCTAGCGTTCTTAAGGGAATATTCGGTCGGTGACTTGAAAGATGATTTATTATTTATTTAACTTATCTGCCCCCAGATGCTTTTTCTGCTCTCTTTGCAGTACGGGCATGCACCTTAGGGCATGCCTCCGAGGGAAAGGAACCCCTAACGGAACTATTCTCCCTGGAAGATGTTTCTTACTAACCATGTAATATAACATAACTAGTTGGGCACTTGTCTGATAAAGCACTAATGACCCCTACGCCTGGTCTCCATGCATGCCCCGGTTTTTTCATAACTGAGAAGGTATTCGGACACACTCCGGACTCTAGGGTCCCGAGGTTGAAGCGAAAAGGTCGGCAAAGACAAATGATCTACAATCTAGCTAGAAGGCATTTTACATGTCATTTTAAAATACATCGTCAAATTGACTGATTGTACTCCTCTTCAATCCTGTCTAACAGGCTGTCTAATTTACTGTCCTGTTGGGAATACTTAGCGGCCAACTCTACTTGGCCGTACATTAAGCTCACAGGGATCTCCTTCCCATCGGGCCCCGCAGGTCCGACCTCGGCCATGCGGTTCGGGTCCGCCTTCTTGTACCACGTCTTCACCATGGCCCAGGCCTCCCTGGCGCCTTGATGGCAGGCCGATATCTTCCACAGACGGAAGCGCTGCCATGCTCCCTGAAGCTTCTCGGCAAGCCCTTCAAGGTTTTCGGGTAGGGAGACGGACGGCCATAAGGCCTGGGCGACGCCACTCATCGCTTGCCGAACACGTTCGTGCAGTTGCATCAGCTCGGGGAGTTGGTCACCCGTTGAACCGAGCATTCCCTCCGCAGGGCGACCTGTGAGCACACCTAAAGACACATTTTTGTCAATCGACTTCCTCGCCGAACTCTTCTTTTCAAAGGAGTTTGCTCAAGCACTTACTATAAATGCCGCTACGAATTCTCCTTCACGGAGCCAGACAGCTGGGCCCGAACATCTTTCAGCTCTTCTCCTAGCTGGGTGTGGGCATCTTGGAGCTTGTTCCTCTCCTGCTGCACCTTCATAAGCACCCTCTCGCCATCCTTCAGCTGACGCAGTAGCTGTTGCTTGTCCGGATCTAGTCCGGCACCCTCTCCAATATTATTGTCAGATTTACGCACACGCCGCACTTTATTAACTACTTATCTTTTCGAAGTATGTATTACCAGCGGGGGTCTCTGTAGCTCCCCATGTGGCGGCCAGTGCGGCCTCAAGATGGGCCTTACACTCTTGAAGCTCCTGAGACAGGTGGGTATTCTTCTCCGTAAGAACCTGCATAACAAATGATCCTTAAATCAGTTATTTTAACTATTTTAAGTCTCGGGGGCTACTGGCATATATAACTATTAAAATTGCTTACCCGTATGTCCTTCACATACTGCTCCGTGGCTCTGGTTAAACCATCTTGAGCGGCACGGAGGTGCGCATCTCCCTCATTGAAGGCATTCAACGCCTCCGGGGAGAAACACGCGTCACGAAGAACTGTCCGGCGACGCCTGTGATTCATGGCGCTCTCCACCTCAGACCTGGTGGCGGACAGCCTATCGGCATCCTCCGTTGAAGGAGCATCCGGCTCATGCCTTGTGTTCGCCTCCCCTTCCGGACCACGCGTTGGAGCATGGCTGGCGGAGGCCTGATTGGCAACCTCTCCGGACACTGTCCGGCGAGCGCTCTTTCTCCTGGAGAAGTCAGGAGCGTTAATATACCTCTTAAGGATCCTTCCCTTAAAAACAGCGGTGCGCTGTACCGTTGCGGCGACGTTTCAATTCGCATCGCACTCCTCTTCCGCCTGCTGGGCCGAACTGACCCTTGCTGGTCAGCCCCTGCGGGTTCAGCTCCCCGCCTTAAAGACGCCTCCTGCGATGCACCATCAGTGTAAGATGGTCAGAAATGAGCATGGATCAAATGATGGTGTCAGGACTCCGGTCGTAGTCACCTGGGAAGCCGGAAATAAACCGGGGTAGTCAGCCGTAATGGCGACTAGAACATCGTCCATGCTAAGTTGGTGGAACACCCCGTCGATCAGCTCCACCTTTATGTCCAGATCCTCTTCGGAGGCCGGATCAAGGGATCGTCCCGGATCCTCGGGCTGTGGAGTCAGGCTTTGTATGCCCTCCACGTCCCGGCGCAGCTCCTGCGTCAAAATCACAAAGTGAGACACTTGACTTTGGAAATATGGATCGGATAGATAAACGTCCGCTTACCCAGCTCCGAGGGTTATTCATGGAGAATCCATTCAATGGACTCGTGCGGAGGAAGTCCTCCTTCTCCCCCTTGTACAAGCCGGACAGGATCTTTACCAGATCGTCGGCCGAGCCCGGCCCTCTGCGGCCATGACGGGTGGCGTCATCTTCCCCGTTGAAATCCCACATAGGGTGGTCCCTATATTGGAGCGGTTGCACCCCTCGCATAATGCACGTGGCCATGATTCCAATCATGGTCAATCCGGAGTGGGCCAGTAACCTAATCCGGCCCATCAGATAATGGATGCTCCCATCATCTTCCCGTTGAGGGCTTCGCGGGCGCCAACTCAGGCGTTTCTTCAAAGGAGCATTGCTGAACTCCGGGAGGCCGATCCGAACTAGATCCGGCAGAGGGGCATCCTCCATGTAGAACCATTCCGAAGGCCAGTCTTCGGACGCCTTCTTCAGGGTGCCGGATAGATATCCGGTCCCCGCGATGCGCCATATTTCGGCTCCGCCCACTTGATATATCGACCCCTCGTGAGAACGGGGTACGAGGCAAAACAATCTCTTCCACAGTGCAAAATGGGGCTCGATGCCCAAGAACAGCTCGCAAAGAGCTACAAAGCCCGCGATATGCAAAATGAAGGCAGGTGTAAGGTGGTGAAGCTGGAGTCCGTAGAACTCCAGGAGCCCCCAGAGAAACGGATGTATGGGAAATCCGAGTCCCCTTATTAGATAAGGGACGAAGCATACCCGCTCTCCTTTGGAAGGGTTGGGGACGCTCTCCACCTGCTTTCCACCCCTGAAGGTGGCCAGTCTGGCTCGAACCGGAACCATGAAGGCTGGAGGAAGATATCCCTCGGTTTGGAGCACCACTAGCTCGCTGTGTGGAACTGAGCATCTCCCCCAATCTCCTGGCTGAGGGCTGGGAGCGCGAGAGGAGGAGCCGCGTCGACTATCCATGATAGAATGGATTTTTGTCAGAGGCGCTTCGATGAGTACTTGCGGAAGGAGGATGGTGTGAGTTGGATCTAGATCCTCGCCTCTCTTATAGGCGGCTCGTTCGCACGGCTAGGGGGTAAAATGTAAAAATACCCTAGCTTTTAGCATTCATACGACACGTGGAAGAGGGCCATTATTGGACGTAGAAGCCAAGGAGCGCACCATTTATAAGGAAGCCGGACACTATTCGACAGGAACATGAAGTTTGAAGGAGAACCCGCCTTGCAACGCCGAAGACAATATACGCGCCGGACTCATCGTCATTGAAGCCCGGTTCGGGGGCTACTGAGGGAGTCCTGGATTAGGGGGTGTCCGGATAGCCGAACTATCATCATCGGCCGGACTCCAAGACTATGAAGATACAAGATTGAAGACTTCGTCCCGTGTCCGGATGGGACTTTCCTTGGTGTGGAAGGCAAGCTTGGCGATACGGATATGTAGATCTCCTACCATTGTAACCGACTTTGTGTAACCCTAGCCCTCTGCGGTGTCTATATAAACCGGATGGTTTAGTCCATAGAATAACAACAATCATACCATAGGCTAGCTTCTAGGGTTTAGCCTCCTTGATCTCGTGGTAGATCTACTCTTGTAATACCCACATCATAAATATCAATCAAGCAGGACGTAGGGTTTTACCTCCATCAAGAGGGCCCAAACCTGGGTAAAACATCGTGTCCCTTGTCTCCTGTTACCATCCACCTAGACGCACAGTTCGGGACCCCCTACCCGAGATCCGCCGGTTTTGACACCGACAAGTGTATTTCTAGTTTTGCAGAAACTGTAAAATGCTTCAGTAGAGCTTGGTTACATTGAGCAAGTTTGAATATGTTAAAATGGACGCGAATATCTTTAGTGAAACCCAACCAAATTAACAAACGATGCAAACCTGTAGTATATGTAAAATCCTCCAAGAACTCGCGTTTGAAAATGAACAGAACAAAACAGAGTATGAAACCGTAAATGCTTCATTCAGAGAATTCAGTATAAGCTCTTGGTTACATTCAGCAAGTTCATCATGGTGGAGAAGTCGAAGGGGCTGGCCGGAGCAGCCGCCCTGCGCGCGGGCTGCCGCCTCTGCTCCTCCGCTGCAAGTTACAGTCATACACATTAAACTGATATTAAGTTATATTACCTCTCAATGAGTGTAACTATGAACTACTTGTTGGGGAACGTAGCAGAAATTCAAAATTTTCCTACGCGTCACCAAGATCTATCTATGGAGAGACCAGCTACGAGTAGAAGGAGGAGTGCATCTACATACCCTTGTAGATCGCTAAGCGGAAGCGTTCAAGTGAACGGGGTTGATGGAGTCGTACTCGTCGTGATTCAGATCACCGATGATCAAGTGCCGAACGGACGGCACCTCCGCGTTCAACACACGTACAGCCCGGTGACGTCTCCCACGCCTTGATCCAGCAAGGAGAGAGGGAGAGGTTGAGGAAGACTCCATCCAACAGCAGCACAACGGCGTGGTGGTGGTGGAGGAGCGTGGCAATCCCGCAGGGCTTCGCCAAGCACCATGGGAGAAGAGGAGGAGGAAGAGGGGCAGGGCTGCACCAACGAGAGATCAAATCGCGTGTTATGGGCAGCCCCATGCCTCAATATATATAGGGGGAGGGGAGGGCTGAGCCCCCTTTAGGGTTTCCCACCCCCAAGGGGTGCGGCCAGCCCTAGATGGGAAAAGGGGCGGCGGCCAAGGGAGGATTCCCTCCCCCCCAAGGCACCTAGGAGGTGCCTTCCCCTCCTAGGACTCTTCCTTAGGGTTCCCCTTTGACCCTAGGCGCATGGGCCATGAGGGAAGTGGCGCCCCAGCCCACTTTGGGCTGGATCCCTTCCCACTTCAGCCCATGTGGCCCCCCGGGGCAGGTGGCCCCATCCGGTGGGCCCCCGGGACCCTTCCGGTGGTCCCGGTACAATACCGATGACCCCGAAAATTGTCCCGATGGCCGAAACAGGACTTCCTATATATAAATCTTTACCTCCGGACCATTCCGGAACTCCTCGTGACGTCCGGGATCTCATCCGGGACTCCGAACAACATTCGGTAACCACATACAAGCTTCCTTTATAACCCTAGCGTCATCGAACCTTAAGTGTGTAGACCCTACGGGTTCGGGAGACATGCAGACATGACCGAGACGTTCTCCGGTCAATAACCAACAGCGGGATCTGGATACCCATGTTGGCTCCCACATGTTCCACGATGATCTCATCGGATGAACCACGATGTCAAGGACTTAATCAATCCCGTATTCAATTCCCTTTGTCTATCGGTATGTTACTTGCCCGAGATCCGATCGTCGGTATCCAATACCTTGTTCAATCTCGTTACCGGCAAGTCACTTTACTCGTTCCGTAACACATCATCCCGTGATCAACTCCTTGGTCACATTGCGCATATGATGATGTCCTACCGAGTGGGCCCAGAGATACCTCTCCGTTTACACGGAGTGACAAATCCCAGTCTCGATCCACATAAAACAATAGATACTTTCGGAGATACTTGTAGTGCACCTTTATAGTCACCCAGTTACGTTGTGACGTTTGATACACCCAAAGCACTCCTACGGTATCCAGGAGTTACACGATCTCATGGTCAAAGGAAGAGATACTTGACATTGGCAAAGCTCTAGCAAACGAACTACACGATCTTTGTGCTATGCTTAGGATTGGGTCTTGTCCATCACATCATTATCCTAATGATGTGATCCCGTTATCAACGACATCCAATGTCCATAGCCAGGAAACCATGACTATCTGTTGATCACAACGAGCTAGTCAACTAGAGGCTCACTAGGGACATATTGTGGTCTATGTATTCACACGTGTATTACGATTTCCGGATAATACAGTTATAGCATGAATAAAAGACAATTATCATGAACAAGGAAATATAATAATAATACTTTTATTATTGCCTCTAGGGCATATTTCCAACACTACTGAACCCCATTTAGATCAGTAATGCATTTTATTTCTATCGTCTACCTACCACAGTTGGATATTAACCAATCATAACAATATCTATATGACATGGCTAAACAAATTGACGATCCCAAAAAATGCTCGAGAAACTCTGAGCGTACTCATTGACAGGGAGCAAAGTATTACATCATATACATGCATATCCTGGAGACTCTGAAATGATAGAAAATGGGATGATTATGGCAACTCTAATACACTGGAAACAGGCATTGACTTTAAATTAAACTAGGTGGGCAAAATATTAAGCTGCAGGAAAGAACTCAATAGACATTTGACAGTTCAAAAAGTTGTAATTGGGGCAATAGAAAACCAGGTCAGAGACTGACCAAAAGGCACAGCTGGTCCAAGTCGCCCTAGGATGGCAAGATTACAGTTGGCACACCGCCCGTCAATTACTGGATAGGGATCCATGTAGTCCATCCTCGCCGAATCTGGATCGCGGAAGGTCACCTGTTCGCATGTCCGCACAAAATTAAGACAAATTAACATCGTTGAAACACATTCCCCCAATTTTCCTTCCCCAAAACGAAATTGCTTCCGCATTCACTTCAAATAGTTCTGCAATTCGTGATGAAACACCTAAATTTTAGTCCAATTTAGAGGCCTAAAAATTCCCAAGCAGCCAAAAAATGTTTTTACATGGACGACGCCCTAGGCCTCATGGAAACTTCCCCTGTTACCGCCCCAAAGCAATCAGTTCCGCGAGCTTGCTCTATTATTAGCACCGCAAAACTCCAAAATTCACAAGCCTTGGAAGCCGATCACCGCCGTTGGAGGTCACAAACCACCCCAATTGATCCCCAGACCCCTGATCCCCACAAACCTCTGGCCAAAATATCACAAAACTCTAGCTTGAAAATCAAACCCTACCCATGATCCCCACCCTGGAAGAACACACAACAGGAAAGAAGAAACAGAGGAGGAGGAAGGAAGCATGCTCACGAATCCATATCCCTTGGACCTCCCGGTGGCGCGGTCGATGATGACGATGGCCTCGAGGATGTCCTCGTGGCTGGTGGCGGAGGGGGTGGCACCTGTGAAGCTCGTGGGGCGGATCTGGCCGGTTCCCGGTGAGTGGAGACGGCGGCGGCTCCACCACTCCTAGATCCAGCACCGACGCTACCTTCCGATCCGTCACCGCCGAGATCGGGCTCCTTGGCTGCGATTGCCGCGAGGAGGTGCGAAGGGGACCGAAGAGAGAGGAGGGGAAGGGCCGCCGCGCAGGAAGAGGAGGGAGCACTGGGAGGCGGCATGGATCGGAGTCGGGGCGAGGCCGAGAGACGTGTGTGCGTGGGGTGAGGGAGAAGAGGATACGGTTCCGTGCGAGAGAGAGAGGAGAGAGATGGTGGACGGTCGGGCTGTGGCACTTACCTACAAAACCACAATGGCGCACCGCATGGAAAAGTGCGCCATTAGTATCAAAAATAGCAATGGCGCATTAGGGAAAAGTGCGCCATTACTATGTCCAGAAGTGGGTCAAAGCTTGGTCAAACATAGTAATGGCGCACTTTTTACTAGGTGTGCCATTACTATTTTAGATACTAATGGCGCACTATGTATAGGTGCGCCATTACTATATAGTAGTGGTGCACCGCATGTATAATGCGCCATTAGTGTCTATATTATCTATAGCCTGTTTTCTAGTAGTGGTTCCTGTCATCTCTCTAAACAGATATAAGTGAAACAAGAGAGTTTAATTCTTTCTACAAAAGATATGCCCACGCTCTAAAAAATATAAGTGAAGCAAAAGAGCATTCTACAAATGGCGGTTTTCTATGTGAAGAGAAACAGGCAATCCAAACTTCAAATGATATAAGTGAAGCACATGAAGCATTCTATAAAGCCATACTCAAAAGATTTAAGTGAAGTGCAATGAGCATTCTATAAATCAACCAAGGACTATCTCATACCAGCATGGTGCATAAAAGAAAAATGAAAACTAAATGCAAAAGACGCTCCAAGACTTGCACATAATGCATGAACAAAACGAATTCGAAAACATACCGATACTTGTTGAAGAAAGAGGGGATGCCTTCCGGGGCATCCCCAAGCTTAGACGCTTGAGTCTCCTTGAATATTTACTTGGGGTGCCTTGGGAATCCCCAATCTTGAGCTCTTGCCTCTCTTCCTTTTCCTCATATCGATACTTCCTCGATTAGACACTTCATCCAGACAAAACTTCAACAGAAAACTCGGTAAGATCCGTTAGTATAATAAAGCAAATAACCACTCTAAGTACTGTAGCAAACCAACTCATATCTTGTTTTTGCATTGTGTCTACTGTAATATAGCTTTTCCATGGCTTAATCCACTGATATAAATTGATAGATTCATCAAAACAAGCAAACTATGCATCAAAAACAGAATCTGTCAAAAACAGAACAGTCTGTAGCAATCTGAACATCCACCATACTTATGGTACCCCAAATATTCTACCAAAATTAGGAAAAATAAACAAGTTGTACAGAAAGACAGTGCAAAAGGAATAGGAACCAATTGACGTTTCAGTTAAAATGTAAAATCGCGCACTACAGCCAAAGTTTCTATCCTGCACCGTACAAACCAACAAGCATTGTAAACATCCTAAAGGCAAACCTTGGCACATTATTTTTATAATACAATGGAATTGTACAAAGGGATAATTATTTTTTATGAAAAGTTTCTGTAATTAAGATTCACAAAGTTTCCGTGAGCATGAACAAAGTTCAAGGCTAGCTCCAACTTCAACAATGCTTATCTCTCTCACTTTCACTTTCCTTTTAGAAAAGTTTTTAGGTTCCCCTCTTTAATTTTTTTTGGTTTTAAACTATATAAAAGCACTCAACAGAAATAAATGACTCTCTAAAACTTCGGGTTGTCTCACTGGCAGCGCTTTCTTTAAAGCCATTAAGCTAGGCATATAGTGCTCAAGTAATGAATACACCGGGATCCCAAGGTATTTCAAAGCCAATTTTAATTAACAATGATTTGTAATTTAGTAGTGAGCACAAAGTAACATATATCAAGCAACAACGAAGTCTAACTCTCTTCCTATGCATCGGCATGTCATAAAAGAAAAATTCATGCACACCAAGTAAAGGCCAATGCATAGTATAAGCAGTTTCTTGCAATTCTATTGTATTGGAAACATAAAGAGGCGAAGATAAAGTTCCTCTCTCATAATAATTTCAAGTAGGAGCAGCAAGCACATGCATACTATATCTATCAAAATCATCATGTGCAATGGTAAAAGGCAACTCATCAATATAATCCTTAATAAGCACAAACTTCTCCGATATAGTGTAATAGGGAGAATTCAAAAAGATAATAGGACTATCATGTGTGGGTGCAATAGCAACAATTTCATGTTTAACATAAGGAACTATAGCAAGTTCATCTCCATAAGCATAATTCATATTGGCATCTTGGCCACAAGCATAGCAAGCATCATCAAAAGGGGATATTTCAAGAGAATCAATGGGATCATAACAATCATCATAGTAATCATCATAGCAATTATCCTTCGGTAAGCACGAAGCGAAATTAAACAATGTATGAGTTGAAGAGTTACTCTCATTAGAAGGTGGGCACGGGTAGCTAATCCGCTCTTCCTCCTTTTGTTCTTCGCTCTCCTCATCATCTTTTTCATCCAATAAGCTCACAGTTTCATCAATTTCTTCTTCCATAGCTTCCTGCAAAATATTAATCTCTTCTTGGATAGCAGAGAATTTCTCAATATATGGTTTAACATAGGCATTAGAAGCATAATTATCATAACAATATTCAAGTATGGCAAAACTTTCAGATTTGTAAAGAGTAGCATCATACTTTTCAATCAAAGAAGCAATTTCAAAAGCACCCTTAAAAGGAACAAATTCTTCAATTTGTTGAACATCATAGTAATTATAAACACCCTTAGCATACGAAGATACGATTCCATTATCAAACTCACATTGGTAGGGAAGGTGTTTCTTAGGGTTTTCAGAACAACAAGTAACATCATATATTTCACATAAATTCCAAGCATAGCATTGCAAACGTTGAATTTGATCCCATAATAGTTTCCCTTTTTCAGATATACAGTGTCGCACATAACAAGCATGCTCATCTAAAGATTTTCCCTCAACTAAGCTAGTTGGGGTTTCAGCACGAGCACAAAGGGATCGAAGATGATCCAAGTAAAAAACTTCAGTAGTGTGATAGATTTTGAGTGGTTCTTCAACCATTGGAGCAGTAGGCACAACTAATTTTTGTGGTATTTTGCGTTTCCTACCCATGACTAAAGATAGAAAACAACTAAGGACAGAAAATAAAAATTACTTAGTGATAAAGCAAACAAGCACACACGAGAATATTCACCCCACGCTATGACTCCCCGGCAACGGCGCCAGAAAAAGGTCTTGATAACCCGCAAGTATACGGGATCGCAACAGTTTTCGATAAGTAAGAGTGTCGAACCCAACGAGGAGCTAAAGGTAGAATAAATATTCCCTCAAGTTCTATCGACCACCGATACAACTCTATGAACGATTGACGTTCGCTTTACCTAGAACAAGTATGAAACTAGAAGTACTTTGTAGGTGTTGTTGGATAGGTTTGCAAGAAAGTAAAGAACATGTAAATAAAAAGTAGGGGCTGGTTAGATAAAGAAGCAACTAAAGTAAATATAGCGATTGTGGAAAAGTGGTGGTAGGAGTTTTGGAATTGTCCCTAAGCAATTGACTATGTTACTAGACCGGTAATCACTATTGCAATTCTATTTGAGGGAGAGGCATAAGCTAACATATCATCCCTTACTTGTAATTCTATGCACTTATGATTGGAACTCTAGCAAGCATCCGCAACTACTAAAGATTCATTAAGGTAAAACCCAACCATAGCATTAAGCATCAAGTCCCCATTCATCCCATACGCAAACAACCTACTTACTCGGGTTTGTGTTTCAGTCACTCACGCAACCCACCATAAGCAAATCATAAACATATTGCAAACCCTACAGAGGGAATCCCTCACGCTTGCGCGACACGGAGGGCACAATAGGACAGCACCAATAATAAAACATGCAACTCAAACCAATCATAGCAATTCATCAATCACCGATAGGACAACGAAAATCTACTCACACATCATAGGATGGCAACACATCATTGGAAAATAATATGAAGCATAAAGCACCATGTTCAAGTAGAGGGTACAGCGGGTTGCGGGAGAGTGGACCGCTGAATATAGAAGGGGGAAGGTGATGGAGATGTTGGTGAAGATGGCGGTGGTGTTGGTGAAGATCGCGGTGATGATGATGGCCCCCGGCAGTGCTCCGGCGCCACCGGAAGCAAGGGGGAGAGAGGCCCCCTTCTTCTTCTTCTTCCTTGACCTCCACCCTAGATGGGAGAAGGGTTTCCCCTCTGGTCCTTGGCTCCCATGGCTTGGGAGGGGCGAGAGCCCCTCCGAGATTGGATCTATCTCTCTGTTTCTGCGTTGAGTGATTCTACCCCTTCACCGTTTCCTTTATATCTGGAGATCCATAACTCCGATTGGGGTGAATCTTTTGCCCGGATCTTTCTCATAAAATTAGCTTTCTTGCGCCAAAAGAAGAGCGTCAACCGCCTTACGGGTGGCCCACGAGATCCCAGGGCGCGCCTGCCTCCCTAGGGCGCGGGCCCCTGTCTCGTGGCCACCCCGGGCACTGTTTCGCGTTGATTTTACTTCCAAAAAAACTCCGTCCGTTTTTATCCCATTTGGACTCCGTTTGATATTGAGTTTCTGTGAAACAAAAAAACATGCAACAGACAGGAACTGGCACTGGGCACTGGATCAATATGTTAGTCCCAAAAAATAGTCTAAAAAGTTGCCAAAAGTATATAAAAGTTGAATAATATTGGCATGGAACAATCAAAAATTATAGATACGACGGAGACGTATCATCCACTGAGCACTCGTAGTAACGGGAAATATGATTATTTTATCCTACTATATGACAAGCAGTGAGGTACCAACTTAGCTATCCGTGATGGACTCTCTTGAACGACATCATTATTTATCTCTACGCGTTTGAGTTGTGCATTTGTCGATGGGCCTGGGAGTTGAGCTAGTATGGCAGTGACCTGCGGCCAAAGTAATAGAAGTAGCACAAAAACATTTTTTAGTGTAGGATTTTCCTTGCTCAAGCCTGCCTACTAGAATCACCGGTGCTTGAAAGGAAAAGTGAATGAAAAACATAGGAATTGGAAAGTTTCCTATGGTACTACTTTTCATGAATTTGGTGCAAAGGAATGGAGCAAAGGAAAACTGTAGGATTTGTTCCTTTAGTGTCTCTTTGAAAAAAAAACTGTAGGAATTCTAATTTCCACTTGTCCTCCTTTTCATATTCCTATTCATCAAGCACAAGACTAAGAGATAGTAGCATAATAGCATTATAACCATACATTTTTTTGTGGTTTGACTTAATCTCACCATGCTTTTTTGCATCCTGTGATCTTCCAATTGTTGTGAATCAAACACCCAGATTGGCAGAAATCCTGTGTTTTTAAATTCTCTATTTTGCACATGCATTCCTATCCTATTCATGTCTATTTCCTATCCCTGAATTGTTAGAATCCTCAAATTCAAACAAGCCCTTACTCAATTACTTCTGTTACACATATGCGTCAAAGAAAACCTTGTGTGGTTTGTCCTTCTCCTGTGGCGCTGTGTTCCACCCCAGCTCAGCTGCTCAAACGACGGAAGGGTTCACCACAGCAGGGATCTGCTCTCTAGACTGTCTTTCGCTACCTCAGATCTTCTTCCTCGCCACCGGCAGCCATGCAACTGCATTACCATCATCAACTGAGCAGATGACCTTGAGGACTACACAGGTCCGCAAGAGAGGTCGCACTCTTCCGTGTCTTCTTACGTTATGTGTCGCTTAATATGATGACATGCTACATTGTCATCGTGTTCACCTATTAGACTCCGAGTCATGTCCAAACTAATGCTGAAACTTGAGTTTTTAAATGGTTGTGGGGTACATATTGGGGCAGCAATCAGTACTATCTGTCTACTATCTGGTTAATCTCCGGTGTCTACTATGAGTTTTGTGTTGGGTGCAAACAAACATTAAAGGAGACATTATCTGTATTTTTAACTAAAGCTATTATCTACCTGCTATCATTGGTTTTGGGTCTATCCACAGTTTGCTACCATCACTCTGGATTTGTGCATGCACTCCTTACATAATCTCACTATGTTTTATTCCTATGCATGCCAGTTATTGTACACAATGGAACTGATCATGTAGAGCAAAAGAGACGAGCCTTGCGTGGCAATAAAATTTCATGCAGACGTCATTCCATGGTGGGCGCAAAGGCATCCCCCCTCCACCCATTTTGGATCGTAATCAAGAGGAAGATAACTGTTCTGAGGGGGATTCAGAAGGAGAAGACCACTCCTATTTACCCCATGAGGTCTTCGCTCTAACTTGGCATGCTGATGTTGGTAATATCATGCATATGGTGCCTTGCATTGCTTACTGTATACATTAAAGATGTCATCTGCTTAGTTTAGACATGCTTTGTGTCAATGCCATCTGTTTAATTTATTTATCGTATATGTGAATCCTGCAATGCCATCTTGTTTAGCCAGGCATCATATATGTGAATTTTTCAATGCCACCCTGGTTAGCCAGTCATCTTATATGTGAATTATATCATGCCATCATTTTTTATTATGTGTTAAATTTGTCAACAATTTTAGTACATTCAATTACTCTTCCTGTGCATCAGCCATTCGGCACGGTCATGGAAAAATCTGGAGTGGAAACAAGGTCTTCAGAGCAGACAATGCTATCTGACAAAGTGCATGTCTTGCTGGTTACCGATAGCTCCTCAGAGGAGGATTAAGAGACAGATGACCAGTCATATCCCCCCCCTGAGGTGCATGCTCTAACTTGGCAGGGTTATGTTGCTCATATCGTGCGTATGGTATCTTGCATTGCTATGTCATTTGCTTAGTTTAGACATGCTTTGTGTGAATGCCACATGTTTAGTGTCTAATTACCATATATGTGAAATATGCAATGCCATCTTGTTGCAAGACATTATATATGTGAATTATGCAATGTTATCTTGTTGCAAGGCATTATGTATGCGAATTATGCAATGCCCTGCTGTTTAGGCAAGCGTCATATATGTGAATTATATCATGTTGTCCTTTTTTTGTATTTCTCATTGCTTTTGTCGACAATGTTTGTATATTCAACTGCTCTTCCTGTGCATCGGCCATTTGAATTGGTGATGGAGAAATCTGGAGTGAAAACAAGGTCTTCAGAGCAGACAATCCTACCTGCTGAAGCAGACTTGCTGGTTACAGATAGCTCTTCAGAGGAGGATTCAGAGGCAGATGACCGGTCCTATTATCCCCCTGAGGTGTATGCTCAAACTTGGCAGGGTTATATTACTCATATCATGCATATGTTGTATTGCCATGCTTAGTTTTACATCATATACACAATATTGAATGCCATCTCCTTAGTTGACACATCATATATGCGATTTCCCTCTGCTCACTTCCTTATTATATAAATCATATATTTGAATTATGTCATGCCATGATGTTTACATAGACAACATGTACCTGAATTATGGCATGCCAACCCATTTTCTAAAGACATAATATAGTTATGTCATCTCATCCTGTTTACATAGTCATCATATTTTAAATTATGTCATTCTATCCGTGAATTATATCATGCCATCATGTTTCCATCGACGGCATGTTTGTGATTTATGGCATGCCAACCACTTTAATAGACACATCATATAGTTATATCATGTCATCATGTTTACATAGTCATCATATTTTGAAGTATGTCATTCTATCCTGTTTAGTTAGCCATCATACATGTGAAATTGTGTCATGCTATCCTGTTTAATTAGCCATCATATATGTGAAATTATGTCATGCTATTCTATTTGGTTAGACAACATAAATGTGAATTATTTCATGCCCTGTTTTCTTCCCTACTATCCATTGCACCTGTCTATCTTACATTGTCTATACATACAATTACTTTTCTTGTTTATCAGCCATTTCAATTCGAGGGAGTGATGGCAGTATCTGTGGGAGTAAAAACACGGTCTTTAGAAAAGATCGTGCTACCTGTCAATGCAGATAGAACCACGGTTGTACTTGCCCAAGAACCAGCCCCACCACACATAACCCACACTCATGCAGATTGTACCCCTACCCAGTTGGACAGAGAACCAGCTACACCCCTTCTAACCCCAACCCCAGTAGATAGACACCCAATTCCCGTTGACACAACACTGTCTCCGCCACAGAGCACCCAAACACGAGAAGTTAGTAAGGCAACTGTAGTGCCCAAAGCATGAGGACCACCACTCTGAACCCCAAGTCAACGCATAAAGCAGAAGAAGAATTGTTCTCAGGTCAGGTTCTGTAGCTATGGTTCATACTACTTTGCTCTTGCATCACTGTATTTACTCATACCAACTAATTTCAAATTTGAAGGATGCAACTGAAACTCCAATGGCGCAACAGGTATGTTTTAAACCTGTTTCTTCAATGTGTTTGGCTGTTTGCTGTTGTAACTTGCTATATGTTGATTTCAGTTTCAATTGAATAAACAGTTATGTTCTCATGCCATGCACATTACAAGTGTTGTTATTGTTGTGTAGTTTCCCACACTTATATTCTGTCTATGCTGCTTTGTCTTAAATAGATATGATTCGAACTGTATCTATCTTGATTTGGCAACATAAACTAGAATGATATAGACCATATAGTGACCATACTACATAGATATATGTTTGTTTCATGCTGTTATCCTGTCCACCTTACTACTGAACTGGTTTACCAAAATGAGTTTCATATACTACATTGTAAACCTGTGATGTGTTTGTTTGTTTCTCTTTTAGAACGCGGATAAAATATTGGAGAAGAGTACCCCATTATGCAATGGTAAAGGAAGTAATGCAGATAAGGTTCAAGATAGTGAGACATCCCTGTTGGTCTCCAAGAAAGCTGATAAAAACTATATTGAAGACACTGTGACAACCCCAAAGTCCTGTTTTAATGTAGTGTTCGAGTTACTGCTGGCACCAGCTCTTCGAACTCGTTGTCTGAATCAGTTCGGCTTCTTGAGTCTGAACTTCAAATTGAAAGACATCGATCAGATGTTATGCGACAGGAAGCCGAAGGACTGAGGAAGTCCCTGCAAAATTCAGATGCATACTTTCTGGTGCAGCAGCAAGTGCTGGAGGACTTAAGCGCCAAACAAGAGAAAGTTAATAAGCTTGTTAAGCATCTTGCCAGCATTATGGGTACCAGGATATTGTTTCTTGAGCTCTTCTGAAGTGGTTTCAGTTCTGGACTTGTTTTGCTACGGCGTTTATATGCTGCTGTGTTCCCTATATTTGCACTGGTGGCGAACTTTGATGCCCATTGGATGTAATATGTGTAATAGCCATGATAGCCTAGCGTAAGTTGCTTGCTTATTTATTTCCTTATTGTCTTGTTTATTTCTTTGCTTGCAGTCAGTGCAGTTCTTTTTCCGCGGTTTGCTAGTGGCCGCAATAACCTATTTTTTAAAACTAGGCCACAATAACCATGGGCTATATATTTAATGTAGTTACCATTTCCCTCCTACAGGCCATAGAAACAATGGGCCTTCTACGTGTCGTAGACATAATGGGCCTTCTACGAACCGTATCATCAATGGGCCTTGTACGGGTATGATTGGTTGGCCAAACATGGGCCAATAACAGACCGCATTATGGCTGTAAACGGGCTAGAGTTGGAATCGTCTGTTCATGGGCCGACCATAATGGGTTGTTGTTAATTGGCTGTATTTGATGACACTATGAAAACGGCCCAACGTATTAACGGGCCACAAAACGGGTCGAGTGTAACCTCGGGCTGAATTTAGCCCACAAGCAGAAAATGACAGTAACGGGCCGTAAGTAAACGTATGCTGGAAATGAGCCCAAGAGTAAATGGGCTCTGAGAAGGACGAAAGATAACATGGGCTAGAAACGGCCCAACGGAATAACGGGCCGTTAATGGGTATAAAGTGATACACTGTTCATTACGGGCCAGTTTCACCATGAGTCGTTAATGGGTATAAAGTGATACACTGCTCACTGCGGGCCAGTTTCACCATGGGCCGTTAATGGGCCAAGAGTTACAAAGGGCCTCATATGGGCCGAAAGACGTCATGGGCCATACATGGGCCAGAAGTGAAAACGGGCTGGAATCATATTGGATGGCCCAGATGATGCTACTGGGCCTAATTCGGATAGGGCGTAACGGGCCTTGGGTTAGTGGGCTGTAAATGGGCTATATGTGAACAGGCCGTTAACAGGCTTTCCATGGGCCGACCCGCCACCTTTTGACCAAGTCAAATGGGCTGGCCTTTTCACAGGAATGGGCCTCTATTGGGCCGTGCCACGTGTCGACGTATCATAGGCGCCTTCTGTCCAATGAGTGGTTGACATCTGTCCCAATGATGAGCCGGCCCGCTCTTAGAATAGCTTGATTGGTTCTTCTCATCATCAAATTGGACCACATCTTTCCCTAATACGATGGTGCTACCTCTGGGAAAACCAGTCTCTGACCATATTCCGTGCGTGATTTCAATCGAATCCAAAATCCCAAAATCAAACCTTTTTCGGTTTGAGAACTTCTGGATCAATCACCCTGGTTTCTCTGATGTTGTGGCCAATTCTTGGAGTAAACCATGCCACGCCTCTAATTCTGCTGTTGTTGTTTGTAAGAATCTCAAAACGCTTCGTTATGATCTCAAATGTTGGAGTAGAGGTATCTCCAAACTGAAGATCATGATTCAAAATAGCAACAATGCTCTAGCCAATCTTGATGCTTTAGAAGACAAGAGGGTTCTGTTTGTCCAGGAAGCAAACTTTAGATGTATCCTAAAAAGACACCTCAACTGTCTCCTAAAGTATCAGAATGAATATTGGAGGAAAAGATGCACCGTTAGATATTTCAGATTTGCTGACGAGAACACTAAGTTGTTCCAATCTCTTGCTACGGAACGCTTTAGGCATAACCCAATTGCCAGCTTGCAAGATAGAGATGTTGAGGTCACTGATCATGCTGGCAAGGAAGGGGTGTTGTTCAACACATTCAAGGAACGTTTGGGGGCCTCTAAACCCACTAACATGCATTTTGATCTGAACCGCATCATCAAAAAGGTGGATGGCCTGGATGTGCTCTCAGCCCCTTTTTCTAATAGTGAAAATCGATGCGGTGATCAAAGAGATGCCTACTGACAGGGCTCCAGGTCCCGATGGTTTTAATGGTTGCTTCCTCAAAACTTGCTGGCACATTATAAAGGAAGATATCTACAAAATGTGTCATGATTTTCACGAAGGCAACCTTGACATATCCAGCATCGGTGAGGGTTATATCACTCTCATTCCAAAGATCTTCTCTCCGCTTACGGCTAATGATTTCAGGCCCATAACATTACTAAACTGTTGCTTGAAAATTATCACGAAAATCCTAGCCAACCGCCTGCAAAAAGTCATCCTGAAAATCATCCATAGGAATCAGTATGGGTTCCTCAAGGGCCGTACCATCCAGGACTGTTTGGCGTGGTCGTTCGAATACATCCACCAATGTCAAACATCTGGGAGAGAGATAGTGTTACTGAAGCTTGACTTTGCCAAAGCATTTGATACAATTGAACATGAACCGATGTTGCAGATCATGAAACACATGGGCTTTGATGGCAGGTGGCTCGGCTGGATGAGGTCCATTTTTGCTTCCGGGGTTTCTTCGGTTCTTTTGAATGGGGTGCCTGGAGGAAAATTTCTGTGTAAATGTGGAGTGAGACAGGGCGACCCGCTGTCACCACTCATCTTTGTTTTGGCGGCTGACCTGCTTCAAGCGGCTATTAATGATGCTTACACCGAAGGTCTAATTGAGCTACCTTTTCCGTCCAACCGGAGAGGGGATTACCCAGTGATTCAATACACCGACGACACGATCCTGGTCATGCCTGCTTGCCCGGACCAAGCTGCCCGTATGAAGTCCATTCTGGTTGATTATGCTGAGTCAGTTGGCCTGAAAATAAATTTCCACAAATCAACATTGATCCCAATCAATCTTAATCTGCAACAGGCTTCTGTTTTGGCTTCTATTTTTGGATGCAACATGGGGTCACTCCCTTTTACATACCTGGGGCTTCCCATGGGAACCACCAAACAAACGCTGCTTGAGCTAATGCCTTTGGTGTGTGGGGTTGAGAGGAAGCTGTCCACGGCCCTGTCCCTGCTCTCGGCTGGCACCAAACTCACATTGGTCAACTCCACCATCACTTCCATGATGATATATGCTATGTGCACAATAAAACTACATCCAAAGGTGATTGATCACATCGACAAGCTGCATAGGTACTGTCTGTGGGCCAAAAACACTGAGGCAGGTGTCAAAAATAATTCTTTGGCCGCATGGGATCTGGTTTGCAGGCCAAAGCACAAAGGTGGTCTGGGGGTGATCGACATCAAAACCCAAAACGTGGCATTGCTCCTAAAACATCTTTATAAATTCTACAACCGCCTAGATGTACCGTGGGTGACATTGATCTGGGACACATATTATGTGAACATGGTACCACATGCTGCTGACCCAATCGAGTCTTTCTGGTGGCGCGATATCATCCAACTCAGCCACATTTTCCGAGGGATCTCAAAAGCTACTATAGGTGATGGGGCCTCTGTGCTATTCTGGAAGGACGTATGGCTTGCACACGACCAGGAATCACCACTCTCCGAGATCTACCCTAGAGCTTTCTCTTTTGCCACAAATGAGGATGAATCCGTCTGCAATGCTTTGCAAGCGACAAACCCTGCCACGTTTTTTCATCTGCCACTCTCCGCGCAAGCGAGAGAGGAAGTAAGGGAGATTCAGAGAGGCTCCTTGCATGTTATTCCTGTGAGGGGTGATGCAGATATTTGGGTTAGTACCATCAATGCAAAATTCTCAGCCAAAAGCTACTACAACCACTGCTCTAGGGAGGTGAACGCCGATGAGGCCTTCGCATGGCTTTGGAGATCCAAGAGCCCCATCAAATTCAAAATGTTTGGCTGGTTGCTGCTGGTTGACCGCCTAAACACGAGAAATATGTTGAAGCGGAGGCACTATGCTGTGGCAAACAACAACTATGCGTGTATGCTCTGCCAGAATCCTCCTGAGGAAACAGTTGAGCACCTATTTTTCACCTGCCCCTTTAGCCAACGTTGTTCGGACAAGGTTGGTCTAACATGGCCGCATAATGGCAACAGGATTTCCATCTTGCATGAAGGTAAAAATCGCTGGAGGCAACCTTTGTTCATGGATATTTTTTTGATGGCCGCCTGGAGCATATGGAAGGAGAGGAACAATGAGTTCTTCAGGGGGGTGCCACACTCTTTCGCTGCATGGCTTGATAGATTCAAACATCTGTTGGGCCTCCTTGCTCATAATTGTAAAGAAGAGCTTCATCCCTTCTTAAGCACTTTCATACATAACTTGTAGGAGGCACAAGTTGTTTCTTTTTCTTTGTACATATAGGGTGCAGGGGGACCCTGTAAAACCCCCATGTAAACATGTAACACCCATCTGTGAGTAATACAAAGTCAGTGGGAGCCTCTCCCACTGTCATTCATCGTCAAAAAAAAAATTATGATTTTACACATGGAAAATCCCCATTGGTCGGGGCTGTTAACGAGTTATCGGATCCAAAACCCGACCCGAAAGCTTAACAGCGTTCCGTTACGATGGATGCCACGTGTCGGTCACCCTTGACGAAAGCACTTCTATGACGCGCGATTTATCATCATGGAAGTGGAAACTTCCGTGATGATAATTTTGGAAATGTCATGGAACACTTCTACGACAGCACATGTATAACTATCTTGATTCTGTCATAAAATCGTCATGGATGTACATGCATGACAAAAAATGCGACCTACTGTGACAAACACGTATCATCACGGAAGTGTTTTTTTGTAGTGGAAGGCATCTGTCATCGTATTGCCGAGACCCACTCCTCAGAGGAGGTGTGGGCAGTCGACGATGGTCGTCACAGCCAAGTCAGTGATCATATTGCCCCTGGTTCCTGTACTGATCCTACTGTTGCCCACGACCTTCACGCCGTAGGGGCGATCTTGGCTGTGGGCAGACTGAACTGTATCTGCCACCATGGATCTGCTATGAATCCTATTCCACGACTGAGACACCGCTGTGTTCTGTTCCCCTGCTTCCCGGAGTAAGGCCCGGATCTGCATCAAATCTCTTCCAGCCTCCGACTGGGAAGGCTGAATTGACTCTGCTATTCGGGCTATAACTGTGAGATTTTGAATCGGAGTGCGGTATACCTTAGGTGGAGGCGGAAAAAGTTGTCGCCGACTGGACTCAGGGATCCGCTCCCGAGCACGCTCGTCGAGTGCGCGCTGGAGGTTCTCCAGTCGAGTGTGCTCAGCCAAATTAGCCAAGCGCACCTCCTCCAAGGCCCGGGCCTCGGGGGTTTCTCCAACGATGGGCGTGTGGAGTGCATCCATGTTGTGGCGACGAAGTTCTTCCCTCTGCTGCAAAGAGAGGAGTTCGGGATGGTACTCCTCGTGGACGCGCGACGGATCGCTGCCACCATCCCCGCCGTCTTCGGGGCGGAAACCAGGCGGGCTACGTGGCCCGTCGACCATCAAGACTTCAGCCGCAGGGTCACTTCTATCGCACTCGGATGCGGTCTCGATGGAGCCAGTCGAACAGGCCATAGAGAGTTTCGTCGGGCACAATTGCTGCGACTTGCTGGGTGGCCGAATGACGAGCCACTGCGTGTTTCACCCACCGCTGAAGCCGTGATCGACCAGATCGCTTGCGGCGGCGAACAGCAGGGAGAGAAGACACCATGGGAGCCGACCGATACTAGGTCGACGGCTGCCAGAGAAGGACGCCGCGTACGCACACGCGAAAGTGCGGCGCCCCTCGGACGGGGAGTGCCTCATCATCAAGGGGAGCTTCCTGAAGCCAGGCGGAGTCGTCGGTGATGAAAACGAGCGCGCCGAGATGGATCTCGCGGCCCTCAGCCAATCCACCGCCGGAAACCATGATGATGGGTATCGGAAAAATTGCAACTTCACCGACAATTCGCTAAGACACCGGCCCCACGGTGGGCGCCAACTGTCGTGGTCCTAAGACTGACAGTAGAAAGGGGGGTAGGTATGGTGAGGCAAGATCTCAGCTATGGTGAAGGTGTACACACAAGATTTACGAGTTCAGACCCTTCACGGAGGAAGTAATAGCCCTATGTCTTGGTGCCCGGAGGCGGTCGACTGGATTATATGTGTGTGGTGTTACAGGGGTGCCAACCCTTGTCCTAGAGGAGGGGGGTGGCTTATATAGAGTGCACCAGGACCCCAGCCATCCTCCATTACAAGGGGTTTAATGTACATAAAGTAGGGGCATTACTGATAACGCTAGCCATAAGTGCTATTAATGACCTTAAAGACTACAGGGTGAATCTCCGACCGTTGCAGTGTTGAGTGACTCCTGGTCTTCAGTAGGTCGAGTGATTCCTTATATGGTCGAGTGACAACAGGTAGGAGGGGTACCTGATGTCTACTACACAACCTTCTTCTTGTAGACGTTGTTGGGCCTGCAAGTGCACAGGTTTGTAGGACAGTAGCAAATTTCCCTCAAGTGGATGACCTAAGGTTTATCAATCCGTGGGAGGCGTAGGATGAAGATGGTCTCTCTCAAACAACCCTGCAACCAAATAACAAAGAGTCTCTTGTGTCCCCAACACACCCAATACAATGGTAAATTGTATAGGTGCACTAGTTCAGCGAAGAGATGGGATACAAGTGCAATATGGATGGTAGATATAGGTTTTTGTAATCTGAAAATATAAAAACATCAAGATAACTAATGATAAAAGTGAGCGTAAACGATATTGCAATGATAGGAAACAAGGCATAGGGTTCATACTTTCACTAGTGCAAGTTCTCTCAACAATAATAACATAACTAGATCCTATAACAATCCCTCAACATGCAACAAAGAGTCACTCCAAAGCCACTAATAGCGGAGAACAAACGAAGAGATTATGGTAGGGTATGAAACCACCTCAAAGTTATTCTTTCGGATCAATCTATTCAAGAGTTCGTACTAGAATAACACCTTCAGACACAAATCAACCAAAACCCTAATGTCACCTAGATACTACATTGTCACCTCAAGTATCCGTGGGCATGATTATATGATATGCATCACACAATCTCAGATTCATCTATTCAACCAACACAAAGTACTTCAAAGAGTGCCCCAAAGTTTCTAATGGAGAGTCAAGACGAAAACGTGTCCCAACCCCTATGCATAGATTCCCAAGGTCACGGAACCCGCAAGTTGATCACCAAAACATAAATCAAGTGGATCACGTGAATATCCCATTGTCACCATAGATAAGCACGGCAAGACATACATCAAGTGTTCTCAAATCCTTAAAGACTCAATCCGATAAGATAACTTTAAAGGGAAAACTCAATCCATTACAAGAGAGTAGAGGAGGAGAAACATCATAAGATCCAACTATAATAGCAAAGCTCGTGATACATCAAGATCGTGCCATAGAGAGAACACGAGAGAGAGAGATCAAACACATAGCTACTGGTACATACCCTCAGCCCCGAGGGTGAACTACTCCCTCATCGTCATGTAGAGCGCCGGGAGGATGAAGATGGCCACCGGTGATGGGTTCCCTCTCTGGCAGGGTGCCGGAACAGGCTCCCGAGAGGTTTTTGGTGGCTACAGAGGCTTGTGGCGGTGGAACTCCTGATCTATCTTCTGTTTCGATGTTTTTAGGGTGCGTGGACTTATATAGGTGAAAGAAGTCGATCGGGGGAGCCAAGAGGGGCCCACGAGAGTGGAGGGCGCGCCTAGGGGGGTGGGCGCGCCCCCCTATCTCGTGGCCTCCTCGAAGCTTCCTTTACTTCAACTCCAAGTCTCCTGGGTCACGTTCGTTCCAAAAATCACGTTGCCGAAGGTTTCATTCCGTTTGGACTCCATTTGACATCCCTTTTCTTCGAAACACTAAAATAGGCAATAAAACAGCAATATGGGCTGGGCCTCCGGTTAATAGGTTAGTCCCAAAAGTAATATATAAGTGTATAATAAAGCCCGTAATCATTCAAAACAGATAATAAAATAGCATGAATGCTTCATAAATTATAGATATGTTGGAGATGTATCAGCATCCCCAAGCTTAATTCCTGCTCGTCCTCGAGTAGGTAAATGATAAAGAAAGAATTTATGAAGTGTGAATGCTAGAAGGTGCACAAGTTTGATCGATGATAATTTCAATCACCTTTTCTAGCATGATTATATGTCATAACAGTAGTTCATCTCATAAAACTTCTCAAGATCAAGTAACAAGCTATTCACATGTTAAAGCATAGACCATAAACTTTCTTGAAAACTAGGAAACTTCATTCTTAGTCATCAAACAATTGCAGTTCATCTTATTTTCAGGAAGGGTCTATGTCAGAGCTTTGATTTAGCAAACTTCACATACTCAACTATCATATAGTCTTCTGCAATTGCTAACACTCACGCAATACTAATGGTTATGGAGTTTCAATCGGACACTGAGAAAGATAGGGGCTTATAGTGTTGCCTCCCAACGTATTAACCTTAGGGTGATGTCAACAATAATAGTTCATGCTA
>NC_041393.1:48957265-48975478 GCF_002162155.2 Triticum dicoccoides
TCAGGATCACCCCAACACAAAGTGCTTGCCAAAGGATAAAATGAAAAAGGGAAAGGTGAAGATCACCTTGACTCTTGCATAAAGTAAAAGACATAAGGTAAAAGATATGCCCTTCGCAGAGGGAAGCAGAGGTTGTCATGCGCTTTTAGGGTTGGATACAAAAAATCTTAATGCAAAAGAACGTCACTTTATATTTCCACTTGTATATGGACCTTTATTATGCAGTCCGTCGCTTTTATTGCTTCCATAACAAGATCGTACAAAGCTTATTTTCTCCGCACTAATAAGTCATGCATATTTAGAGAGCAATTTTTATTGCTTGCACCGATGACAACTTACTTGAAGGATCTTACTCAATCCATAGGTAGGTATGGTGGACTCTCATGGCAAAAACTGGGTTTAAGGATATTTGGAAGCACAAGTAGTATCTCTACTTGGTGCAAGGAATTTTGGCTAGCATGAGGGGGAAAGGCAAGCTCAACATGTTTGAATGATCCATGACAATATACTTTAACTGAGATGTGAGAAAACATAACCCATTATGTTGTCTTCCTTGTCCAACATCAACTCTTTAGCATGTCATACTTAATGAGTGCTCACAATTATAAAAGATGTCTAGGATAGTATATTTATATGTGGAATCTCTCTTCCTTCAATATTCTTTCATGAATTGTTCAAATGACCTATACAATGCTTGCTAACCTTCAATAAATTTACAACCTCTACTTCTTAGATGTGAAGTCATTACTCCCCATGGGATAAGCAAATGAGGTATATATAATTTCAGATTTATGACATTCAACTCATTCTACAATTTACTCATAGGATATAAGTGAAGCACACGAGTAAATGACAAACTACTCCAAAAAGATATAAGTGAAGATCAATGAGTAGCTAAAAAATTACGTAACTATGTGAAGACTCTCTCTCATTTAAGAATTTCAGATCTTAAGTACTTTATTCAAACAGCAAGCAAAGCAAAATAAAATTACATTGCAAGGATAGCACAACTCATGTGAAGAAGCAAAAACTTAGGTTAAACCGATACTAACCGATAGTTGTTGAAGAAGAAAGGTGGGATGCCTACCGGGGCATCCCCAAGCTTAGATGCTTGAGACTTCTTGAAATATTATCTTGGGGTGCCTTGGGCATTCCCAAGCTTGAGCTTTTGTGTCTCCTTAATTCCTCTCATATCATGGTTTCTCTTTTTATCAAAAGCTTCATCCACACCAAACTCAACAAGAACTCGTGAGATAGGTTAGTATAAACCAATGCAAAACCTTATCATTTTATACTGTAACAAATCACTAAAAATATTATTCAACATTTCATACTAAATGTCTCTGCATATTTAATACTCCTATCCTCAAATAGAATCATTAAACAAGCAAACAATGCAACCATAACAGCAATCTGCCAAAACAGTATAGTCTGTAAAGAATGCAAGATTCATCATACTTCCCTAACTCCAAAAATTATGAGAGAAAATTCCCACTGCAGAAGATTTATGAGAGCTCATTATGCAAAAAGTTTCAACATTATACTATTCTCTGACTTTTCTAGGGAATTTTTGCAACAGCGGTAAACTTTCTGTTTTCAAACAGCAACAAGTATACTAGCAAAATAAGCATGGCAAAGGCTATCCTTGACTTTTTTTAATTGAAAATAAAGATGCAAAACATTATTCTAAATAACAGCAAGCAAATACTAACAAAATAAAATGACGCTCCAAGCAAAACACATATCATGTGGTGCATAAAAATATAGCTCCTAAGTAAAGTTACCGATGAACGAAGACGAAAGAGGGGATGCCTTCCCGGGCATCCCCAAGCTTAGGCTCTTGCTTCTCCTTGAATATTTCCTTGGGGTGCCTTGGGCATCCCCAAGCTTAGGCTCTTTCCACTCTTTATTCCATAGTCCATTGAATCTTTACCTAAAACTTGAAAACTTCAACCACACAAAACTCAAAACAAAACTCGTAAGCTCTATTAGTATAAGAAAATAAAACCACCACTTAGGTACTGTAATGAACTAATTCTAAATTCATATTGGTGTAATATCCACTGTATTATAACTTCTCTATGGTTCATACCCTCCGATACTACTCATAGATTCATCAAATAAGTTAACAACACATAGAAAACAGAATCTGTCAAAAACAGAACAGTCTGTAGTAATCTGTATCAAACGTATACTTCTGGAACACAAACAAATCTGAAATAAATTTTTTGACCTGAGTAATTTTTCTATTAATAATCTGAAAAAAGAATCAACCTAAAATCACTCTTCAGTAAAACATGACAGCTATTCTCGTGAGCGCTAAAGTTTCTGTTTTTTACAGCAAGATCATATAGACTTCACCCAAGTCTTCCCAAAGGTTCTACTTGGCACTTTATTGAAACAAAAGCTATAAAACATGATTACAACAGTAGCATAATCATGTGGACACACAAAAACAGTAAGGGTAAATATTGGGTTGTCTCCCAACAAGCGCTTTTCTTTAATGCCTTTCTAGCTAAGCATGATGATGGCAATGATGCTCACATGAAAGATAAGAATTGAAACATAACGGGAGCATCATGAAGCATATGACAAGCACATTTAAGTCTAACCCACTTCCTATGCATAGGGGTTTTGTGAGCAAAAAACTTATGGGAACAATAATCAACTAGCATAGGAAGGCAAAACAAACATAGCTTCAAGATTTTCAACACATGGAGAGGAAACTTGACATTATTGCAATTCCTACAAGCATATATTCCTCCCTCATAATAATGTTCAGTAGCATCATGAATGAACTAAACAATATAACCATCACCTAAAGCATTCTTTTCATGATCTACAAGCATAGAAAATTTACTACTCTCCACATAAGAAAAATCCTTCTCATTCGGAATAGTGGAAGTATCATAAGAGACTTGAACACTAAAAAATTGTTTCCACATTAAAAGAGTAATGTTCAGAAAAAGGGTAATCATAATCATGACAAGTTTTATAAATATAATCATAACTACTTTTTATAGCATAAGTTTCATCACAATAATCATCATAAGTAGCAACTTCGTTCTCATCATAATCGATTGAAACCTCTTCCAAGATAGTGGAATCATCACTAAATAAATTTGACACTCTCCCAAACCCAATTTCATCAATATAATCATCATAGGTAAGAGGCATGCTATCATCATAACAACTTTGCATACCAAAACTTGGGATGCTAAAAATATCATCTTCATTAAACATAGCATCCCCAAGCTTGGGACAAACATTAATTTCAGAAAATATATTCTCAAATATTTCATCCTCATCAAACATAGCTTCCCCAAGCTTGGGCCCTTTCATATCATAAGAATAATCACTCTCATCATTAGAAATATGGATAGCACCAATAGTATAGCAATTATCATCATCACAATGAGTAGTAGGAGCAACATCATTTGGGAGGGATACCTTTCTACCTTTGTTGCTCCTTCTTGTCTTTTTCTTCTTCACATTATGTGTGGGTTCAACCTTCCTCTTTGAGCTCCTTATTAATGAGATTGGTTGAATAGAAAGCTCCTCCTCGTTACCTGATTCATCATAAGAAATAATAGGAGGATATTGGGAAGTCTCTTCCCTTTCATTAGTATTCTCATCATATTCTATTTGCTTTCTTTTCTTTATGTAATTGACAATATAAGAATTCTCAATGCAATTCACCGCATAATACAAATAAATCTTCTCTAGATCAAAATCAAGAAATCTATCAAGATTAAATTTTGGAATACCTCAGTTATACGTTTCATTTCTTCATACCCCAAAAGAAGACTAAGATCTTTATGATGCTCAAGGGTAATCAAATTATCACAATTTTTGGATGCGATTTGGTCATGAAACAATTTGTATTGGAGATTTAAATGACCACGTTCATTGCAAAGTTCACAAGGAGCGCGAAAAATATTGAATTTTTCAGCACAAACATCAAGACTTTCTTGCAACCTTTTAGTTTCTAAATACTTATGCCTCTTGCAATATCTATCTTCTCTATTTGGTGTATCTATGCAAACCCAATGCTCTCCACAAAAATCGACATGCTTATAGGAGACATTTTCATCATAACTAGTGCAATCATCATTAGTACTATGGATATTCAAGGAGTTCATACTAACAACATTGCAATCATGCTCATCATTCAAAGATTTTGTGTCAAACATTTTATAGATTTCTTCTTCTAGCACTTGAGCACAATTTTCCTTTTCATCATACTCACGAAAGATATTAAAAAGACGAAGCGTATGAGACAAACTTAACTCCATTTTTTTTGTAGTTTTCGTTTATAAACTAAATTAGTGATAAAACAAGAAACAAAAAGATTCAATTGCAAGATCTAAAGATATACCTTCAAGCACTCACCTCCCCGGCAACGGCGCCAGAAAAGAGCTTGATGTCTACTACACAACCTTCTTCTTGTAGACGTTGTTGGGCCTGCAAGTGCAAAGGTTTGTAGGACAGTAGCAAATTTCCCTCAAGTGGATGACCTAAGGTTTATCAATCCGTGGGAGGCGTAGGATGAAGATGGTCTCTCTCAAACAACCCTGCAACCAAATAACAAAGAGTCCCTTGTGTCCCCAACACACCCAATACAATGGTAAATTGTATAGGTGCACTAGTTCGGCGAAGAGATGGTGATACAAGTGCAATATGGATGGTGGATATAGGTTTTTGTAATCTGAAAATATAAAAACAGCAAGGTAACTAATGATAAAAGTGAGCGTAAACGGTATTGCAATGACAGGAAACATGGCATAGGGTTCATACTTTCACTAGTGCAAGTTCTCTCAACAATAATAACATAAATAGATCCTATAACAATCCCTCAACATGCAACAAAGAGTCACTCCAAAGCCACTAATAGCAGAGAACAAACGAAGAGATTATGGTAGGGTACGAAACCACCTCAAAGTTATTCTTTCGGATCGATCTATTCAAGAGTTCGTACTAGAATAACACCTTAAGACACAAATCAACCAAAACCCTAATGTCACCTAGATACTCCATTGTCACCTCAAGTATCCGTGGGCATGATTATACGATATGCATCACACAATCTCAGATTCATCTATTCAACCAACACAAAGTACTTCAAAGAGTGCCCCAAAGTTTCTACCGGAGAGTCAAGACGAAAACGTGTGCCAATCCCTATGCATAGATTCCCAAGGTCACGGAACCTGCAAGTTGATCACCAAAACATAAATCAAGTGGATCACGTGAATATCCCATTGTCACCACAGATAAGCACGGCAAGACATACATCAAGTGTTCTCAAATCCTTAAAGACTCAATCCGATAAGATAACTTCAAAGGGAAAACTCAATCCATTACAAGAGAGTAGAGGGGGAGAAACATCATAAGATGCAACTATAATAGCAAAGCTCGCGATACATCAAGATCGTGCCATAGAGAGAACACGAGAGAGAGAGAGAGATCAAACACATAGCTACTGGTACATACCCTCAGCCCCGAGGGTGAACTACTCCCTCCTTGTCATGGAGAGCGCCGGGAGGATGAAGATGGCCACCGGTGATGGGTTCCCCCTCCGGCAGGGTGCCGGAACGGGCTCCCAAGAGGTTTTTGGTGGCTACAGAGGCTTGCGGCGGCGGAACTCCCGATCTATCTTCTGTTTCGATGTTTTTAGGGTACGTGGACTTATATAGGTGAAAGAAGTCGGTCGGGGGAGCCTCGAGGGGCCCACGAGAGTAGAGGCGCGCCCCCCTATCTTGTGGCCTCCTCGAAGCTTCCTTTACTTCAACTCCAAGTCTCCTGGGTCACGTTCGTTCCAAAAATTACGTTGCCGAAGGTTTCATTCCGTTTGGACTCTGTTTGATATCCCTTTTCTTCGAAATACTGAAATAGGCAATAAAACAGCAATATGGGTTGGGCCTACGGTTAATAGGTTAGTCCCAAAAGTAATATAAAAGTGTATAATAAAGCCCGTAATCATTCAAAACAGATAATAAAATAGCATGAATGCTTCATAAATTATAGATACGTTGCAGACGTATCAGTACCCGAGTGATATGATTGGACGAGTGGATTGCACTCGACACCTTTGACTGGGCGTTCTTTGTTGCCTCTTGGACTTCTTATCTTCTAGGGTAGTGACCTTGGATAGGGCGTATGGGTCAGGCCTATGACCCTACCCCAGGTCTGTACCCTCATCACTTGCCGCTCCTCGTATGCGGGCATCTTCGGGGTTCGGTTTCACCATCGAACAGATCCTTGCATTTTCTCCATGCGTCATCGTCGCAAAGCCACCTTCGATGTCCCATGAACACGGTTTTTGAAGACCCGGGATCTCTATCTAGCTGGCGATACATTGTGTCATCCATGCACCTGACGCATGCACAAAATCCGTGGACCACCTGCCCCGCGACATATCCGTAACCGAGATAGTCGTGCACCGTCATGAGCAGTGCGGCTCTCATAGGAAAATATTCTTTCGTTGCGGCGTCCCACATATTGGCTGGCATTTTCCACAGCATGTCTAGCTCCTCTTTCAGCAGCCCCAGATACAGATTGATGTCGTTCCCTGGTTGTTTCGGCCCTTCAATTAGCATACTCATGTGAATGTACTTCCTCTTCATGCACAACCAGGGGGGAGGTTGTACATCCACACAAACACACGCCAGGTGCTATGTTTGCTTCTCTAGCTGCCAAACGGATTGACTCCATCGGTGCTCACGCCCAGCACGATGTTCCTTGGATCTTCCCCGAATTCTGGGTGTTCGAAGTTCAACACTTGCCACTGGCTCGCATCCTTAGGGTGACTCAGCATCTTGTCTTTTTTATTTATCTCCGGATCATTTCCGTCATCTTCTCGCTTCTTCTCCTCCCTATCCGCGTGCCAACGCAGGAGCTTTGCTAGCTTAGGGTCCACGAAATACCGCTACAGACGAGGAGTAATCGGAAAGTACCGCACCACTTTTCGAGGAGCTTTCTTCCTCTTCTTGTATGGAGTGACGCCGCACACCGGACATATGGTAGACTCCGTGTGCTCGTCCCGATAAATGATGCAATCGTTCATGCACACATGGTATTTCACGTGCGGTAAATCCAGAGGACACACGATTTTCTTCGCCCCCTCAAAACTGGTCGGGCACTTGTTCCCCTTGGGAAGACGTTCGTGCCAGAATGACATGTTCTCGTCGAAGCATGCGTCGGTCATTTTTTGTTTTACCTTCATCTCCAGAGCCATGAGCGTTACTTTCAGGCGGGTATCCTCAGGCCTGCATCCTTCATACAATGGAGTAACCGCATCTATCTCTAGTTGATCCATCTTGGCTTTCTCTCAGGCTGCAGCTCTTGCGTTACCCGTCTGCTTGAGAAGCAGCTCTTGAATATGAGGGTCCTGCACCCAGCCCATCGATGGTACATCGTCGTCTGCTCCGGCATCTTCATCTTCATGATCATGCCCTTCGTCTTGATCTTCCTCATCATCATGTCCGACATCTTCTACATGATGACTGTGTCCTGCATCTACTTCGTGATCATGTCCTGGAGATTCTTTGTCTTCTCGCCCGCCCTCGCCGCTATTGTCTTGCTGCCCTTCCTTATTTCTTGCCCGGCCCCCATGGACGACTTCATAATCATCTTCATCACCTTGCCACCGATAGCCATCCACAAAACCACACACAAGTAGGTGGTCCCGCACCTGTCTGGAATCCGGGTCCATAAGGCTCCTCAGCTTGCATCTTCGACACGGACATCTTATCTCCGTATCGTTCTTTTGAAGCATCTCGGACTTTGCGGAGCTCAAAAACCTATTCATGATGCCTTCAGTCATCATGCGGACCATGGTCGCCTGAGGGGTATAGCAAAACTATATTTTAGAACCAAAAAAAAATTGGCATGACTTTGCCTAAAAATAGGACCAAAAAGAATGCATAGTGCCAAATTCTCGCCGAAACGGAGATGAATCAACATTCCGGCAAAATATTGGCAACTATCGCATTTCAAATACCGGTACCTCCAAACACAAACATATGCAACACCACAAACATACATAGATCTAGGCCATAAAAAGTGTGCACGTTGTTGGAGGGAGAAAAAAGTAGATCTAGAACATAAAGAAAGCTTTCCCCTTACTTACCTATCAAAAAAAGGAAATTTAACCACTTAATTTGGGTGAATCTATGGTGCAAATGAGGTGAGGAGGAGGAGGCAGCCGAGACCAAGCTTGGTAGAGATGGAGAGAATGAAGTGGGGAAAGTGAGTGTGATAGGTGGCTGTCCAAAATATCTAGCTGCTCTCAGGTCACCAATGGCGCACCTCCTAAGAATGCACCATTGGTAACCATGGTTACTAATGGTGCACCTGGTGTGTGGTGCGCCATTACTAGTTTTGAAAAAAAAATAAAAAAAAATTGTTAGTAGTGGCGCACCGTGGGTGTGGTGCGCCATTACTAGTTAAAACTAGTAATGGCGCACTATCCCCGCGTGCGTCATTACTAATTTTGAAAAAAGGTAAAAAAATGTTAGTAGTGGCGCACTGAGGGTGTGGTGCGCCATTACTAGTTAAAACTAGTAATGGCGCACTATCCCCTGGTGCGCCATTACTAGTTTTGAAAAAAAAATGTTAGTAGTGGCGCACCGTCTGTGTGGTGCGCCATTAGTGATGTGGCTACTAATGGCGTACCTATATCTGGTGCGCCACTGCTATATGGCGCACCACATATGTGGTGCGTCATTAATGTCCATATTAGCTATAGCCTTTTTTTCTAGTAGTGCGCGGCGGGAGGGCGAGCCTAGTGCTGCCGCCGCCAGTCCTTCCTCCTCCTTCTCCTCATCACGCCGACGGGCAAAGCCCGACCGACGTAGGCGGCATCGAGGCCACTCTCTCCCTTCCTCATGGAGCTGCTCATGTGGGGCGGCAACTGCACGCGGAGGCGCGGCGCTGCCTAGGGCACCGTGCTGTGGCTTCGGCTAGAACTCCGGTGACGGTGGTGGCTGGTGCGGAAGCGCGGATAGCTGCGGGCAGACCTCTGGAGGTGTGTGCTCAACCAGGTGAGCTTGCGGGGCTGCGGCACCTAAGGCAGGTCTGACTTGTCAGGCGGCGCAGGCAATGGTGGCCGGTGAGGCCCAGATTGTCCTTGGCTGCCTACTGAGGACGTACCAATGTCCAAGGCGGAGCTGCTCCGGCGATCCGGTGAATTCGACCTCGAATCCCATTCGGTACATAAACAATGAAGAGCATGCTTGGGATTCATCCTAACGGCTCTTCCTGCATGGCGTGGTGGGGTGGTAGCCCTCCCTCCATGCTCCAGTGGTGACGCGTGGTGGGGTGGTAGCCCTCCCTCCATGCTCCAGTGGTGACGCCCTTCGGCGGTGACAGGAGCATCAGGATACACCACGGCGGCAGTGCGGCTATTGATGATCGCCGGATCTAGGCGGCCAGCTCCGAGGCTTTGAAGGTGGTCTTGCAGATGCACAGGTTGTCGGTTGGATGTTCTTGGGATGGATCCGGTGAAGCGCTTTTTTATTGGAAATGCTGAAGGCCGGTTTCCCGCAAAATGCATGTGCGGTTCCAGCAAATCTTCTCGCTGTTTCCAACATTCTTAAACCATTTTTTTGCTGGAGATAATGGAGGCCTAGTTTTTGCTGGAACCGGCAGCGCACAGTCGTACAACAGTTGTCTGCAGTGGCTACAACCGGCATCCACTGCTGCCATCGTTTGCCACGGCTTCTACTACCATTGTCTATGGTGGCTGCAACTGATATCCACTACTGCCATCATTGGTCGCGGCTGCTACAACCGGGCAACACAGACTAGTACGAGCGCCGCACTGGGCCATGTTTTGTTGCATCCATCGACAGGAGAAGCTGCAACTGACATCGAGCATGCTACGACCGTCATTGGCGGAGATGCACTCAAAACGATGGTGGAGCTGGAGCCGGCAACGACGAAGCTGGGGCTAGCGGTGCCCTGCGGCTCACCAGTGGTGCCGCGAGATCGCGGGAACAAGCCAGCTGGTGTCTCCGCGAGCGACGAGGCGACAAGTTGAAGAGCTGCGAGATGTGCAATGTGGGAGGACTTTTTTGTCTCCATGTGAGATCGATGACAAACGACAGGGGCTGAATCCAACGGATGTCACTAGGTGTATCGCATGACCGCACGCTGACCGACCAAAATTTGGGCCGGTCAGCCGGTACCTAATGTTGCACTTAGCTCTATGTGGCTGTAGATGCTCTGACACCGACATGATGGGGCACACCTATTTCTAGCCTTCAACGAGTCTAGCTTGGCTTCAGACTCGCTGAAGGGGCATGGCGAGCTAGGCCAGCCCAGGCCACAACCTCTTTTTCCTGTTTTTTACAGCTTTTGTTATCTTTTTTACCTTTCTTTTTGTATTTTTTTTTATACTTTACAAAAACACTATTCAGAAAACAGTTGAAAAAAGTATTGAAGTATTTGAAAAATGTTGAACAACTATATGAAAAAATGTTGAATATTCGAAGAAAGATTGATCATGTATATAGATATATTGAACAAGTATTTGAATTTTTTTAACAAGTATTTAAAAAAATGTTGATCATGTATATAAAAAATGTTGATCAAGTATCTGAAAAATGTTAAACAAGTAATTGAATTTTTTTGTTATAATGCGTTTAAAAAATGTTGAACAAGTATTAAAAAAATATTAAATCTGTATATAAGAATATAGAATAAAAAATAAAAAATCAAACAAATGAAAACAACAAATAAAATGAAAATCAAAGGAAAAAAAACTAAAGAAAGAAATGAAAAAAAACGGAGAAGGAAAAGAACTAAAGAAAACGAAAAAATGGAGAAGGAAAAAAGAAAACTAAACAAAAAGTGGAGAAGAAAAAGGAAAAAGAAAAAAACAGAAAAAGAAACACGTGAAAACTATGGGAAACCCGGTTTCGCTCGCCTCAACTACAACACGCGCCTCATACTTATCACGTGCTAGACTTAGGCGCAGTGCTAGCTGTCTCCAAGGAGACCAGGGATCGAACCCACTTCTCCCATATTCTTTTCTTTTTTCATTGAAGTGTGCGAACATGGGTTGGTCCGGTTACTTAATACCCTTCGACGAGAGTTCGCGCACGGGCTCGCTTAATGCAAGAAATAGTCAGCGCGTACATGACGCTCCCTTCCAGACTTCTCTTTGGTTTTTTTTTTCTTCTTCTTTCTAACTAGACTAGTCCCATTATTTACACAGATATTGCCTCTGTTCAAAACGCCTCGCCCGACGCTCCGAATGGGCTCGAGGCCCACCCGCAGTTGTCCTATACTGAACCCTAAGCTGGGGAATGAACGATCCACAAGCCACCCAACCACCCCATCTGTGAGAGCTATTTCTCGATCAGCCAACCCATTGGCGACTTTGTTTCGAAGAAGTGAGTAAGAAAGAGGAGCGCGTGGGATTCGAACCTGGGACATCTAGGTTTGTGTCAAACTCCCTGGGCACAACCTATTAAAAGGAAAAGAACAGGTTTTTTCTTCTGTTTTTTATTTTCTATTCTCCATTTTCTTCCTTTTATTTGTTTTTTCACCTTTTTCCTTTTTCTTTTTTAATTTCTTGTTTCTTTTCTTTTTTTATTCTCCATTTTTTTGTTTTTCCATTTGCTTCTTTGGTTTTCAATATTTTTTCGTTTTCTTTTGTTTCTTTTATTTTTCCTTCTCTTTTTTTGTTTTGATTTCATTCTTTATTTATTCTTTCTACAATTGTTTCTTTGGTTTTCTTTTTCTTTTTGGCTTATTTTGTTTCTTTTTCGGTTTTCATTTTTCAACTGCACCCATGTCCCGCACGTGTTTAGGACTAGGCGTGTAATATACTTGAGGTGAACGACGTCGTTTTTCATTGTTTTTTCTCTATTTTCATTTTATTTTTTATTTTCTTCCTTTTTTCGTTGTTTTTCTTCATTTCTTTCTTTTTTATTTTGTTTTCTTCTCCGATTTTTCATTCTTTTCTTTTTTCTTCTCTGAGTTGTTTCATCTTTGTTTATTTTTGTTTTTCATTCTACATTCTTATATACATGATCAACATTTTTTCAAATACTTGTTCACCATTTTTTAAATAATTGGTCAACAATTTTCAAAAACTTGTTCAATATTTTTATATACATGATCAACATTTTTTCAAATAATTGTTAATTTTTTTTCAAATACTTGTTAAAAAAATTTAAATATTGTTTACATTTTTTATATACATGATGGACATTTATACTTGTTCAACATTTTTCAAGTACTTGTTCCACATTTTATATATACATGATCAACATTTCTTCAAATAGTTGTTCAACATTTTTCAAATTGTTGTTCAACATTTTTCAAATATTTCTTCAACATTTTCAAATACTTGTTCAACTTTTTTTATATACATGATCAATATTTCTCAAATAATTGTTCAAAATTTCTTAAAAATACTTGTTAAACATTTATTCAAACACTTGTTCAACATTTTAAAAATAGTTATTAATATTTTCAAATAATTGCTCAACATTTTTCAAATACTCATTTAACATTTTCAAATACTTGTTCAACATTTTTTAAATAGTTTTTCAACATTTTTCAAATTTTTTATAGAGTGTTTTTCAAATAGTTTTTTGACATTTTTATAGAATATTTTTAAGTATAAACAAAAATATAAAATATAACAGAAAATATAAAAAACAAAAAAAGGCTATGGCTTCCCGGGCGCGTGGGCCGGCCGACCTTTCTGGCCCCCTTCAGCGAGTCTGGAAGTTAGACCTGCTGAAGGCGAGGAATAGGGGCGCCCCACCCCATCGTCCTGAGGTTGATCGGAGCCGGAGGAGAGCATCCACACCGAGGAAGAAGGAGAAGCGGCGAGTCGAGGCGAGGCGAAAGATGGGGAAGATGCCGGTGCGGATGAAGGCGGTGGTGTACGCCCTGTCGCCGTTCCAGCAGCAGGTGATGCCGGGCCTGTGGAAGGACATCACCACCAAGATCCACCACAAGGTCTCCGAGAACTGGATCTCCGCCACGCTCCTCATCACCCCCGTCGTCGGCACCTACCAGTACGTCCCTCCCTCTCCCTTCCCCCTCCCACTCCTCTCCCGCGAACGATCCCTGCGGATGCGTCTGGTCGGGCGGATCTAGGGTTGCCTAGCTCGCCTGTGGCTCTCGGTTGGCTGCGAGATCCGATTTGGGGCTCGATTGATTATCCGATTTCGTTAGGGTTGTCGCGCAGATTCGATGTGTTATGGGCATTTTTAACTTCAGAAACCATCTGATGTATCTTGTATGCACCACGTTGACCGGATAGGCGTGGCATGGTTTGCGGGAAATGGGGATTGAAATGGCAGGGGAGAATTCGTCCTAGGCAATTCAATGGAATTGGTTTGTTCGGGCAGGATTTTCTTCTTTCAGGAATGGGGTTTGAAATGACAGCGGAAATTCATGCCTAGTTGATTCAATGCATTAGGTGGGCATTGAATTGACATGGGAAGTTAAACCGGTTGACTGTGCAGTTGGTTTGTGTACTGAGGAGAAACATCTGACGCCGTGTATCCTTCGCCTTGATATAGTTTATCAAACTCTTTGGTCTGCACATAGTACTTGGTTTGTTGGTTAATGTACATACGATTCATACGTTCAGAAAATGGGAGGTTATATGGGATTTGGTTAACCTGATTGGTGTTGTGGAACTCACTGTTGGGCCCCTCTTGGAGAGTTCATGGGGAATCCTGCAACCTTGTAGCTGTAGCTTTAAGTTTACGTCATACTGTAGCATCTTGTATGGATAATCACATCAACCTAATGTTTTTGCAAGCCTTTCAGTGGCTTGAAATTAAAATTTCTTTGTAAATTGTATACGGTTTATCTAAGGGCAAGGTATGTTTAACCTCTGCGCGAGTGGATCTTAAACTTTTATGGAACCATTACATTCGCATTAATTTCAAGTTAACACATGAAACTGAGTATCAAAATGCTCTCGGTTTGAAGGTTGCCTCCTATAGTGCATTGAGTTTGGGTTCAAAGCTTTGGTCAGAACTCACAGTGACAAGTATCCTCATCGTCCTTTTGATGTGTACATCCTTCTTCTCATAGCACTAGGAAATCCTCACAAGGGATTGTGACTTGTGGCAACACATACCTTCATTAGTTTGGACTCTTGAACCTCCTGATTAATACTAGAAGCACATTGGATAGCCTATCACAATAATTGACAACGTTTTATTGTAAGCATTATACTATTTTGTTTTTTTCACCAAGGGGATTGCATTTTTTAAACAATTTAAGTCCCTTTACTGTTAGTTGAGTAGCGAAACAGCTCGTGCTTTGCCAGCCATTTGACATTCTTGGTTTATCTTGATGCCATGTAGGTATGCGATGTGGTACAAGGAGCAGGAGAAGCTGTCCCACAGATACTAAAAGTGAAGAGCTTTGTCCAGTGTCGCAGCAGTTGGAATTTCCATGTTCTATAATCCACCAAGAGTGATTTAACATTTTCGGAATCACTTCTAGCTGTACCCATTTGCTCTTTCCGTTGCATATGCAATGCAGTAAGTGTGACTTGCAAACCTATTTTGAGGCCTCAAATGTTGAGTTGTCCATCACTGGAGTGATTTTGTGCAATAAAGCAAATTAACCAGTCATTTTACTTGGTTGCTGTATGCTTGTCAGTTGTGTTGCTGGTTTGCCCTTCGGCATTTCTCTTGATTTTGCATATTCTTGTGGTAACTAGGTGAACTTTTTCACATCTGTTAGACCATTATTGTAGGACTGTTTGCCCATAAACTGAAAGCTTGTGACTAGGCACTAGCACTTCGATGCTTTATTTGTAATCATGTATAAGATGAAGTATGAACCAACAAATGCTTTGATGGTCCAAACGGAAGCTACACTTTGCGGGATGACAAATGTTTTGTTGTTATACTATGTCGGTCCCGTATTACTCCCTTGCTACACTTTGCGGGAGTAGTATTTAAGCAAGTATCTGAAACTGTTTCATCCTATAATTATGACGCTCAAAACGAGCGGATGAGTGGATCAGGGAATGCTGTGTGTGAAAGGCTACAAGTACATGCCCGCAAAGGTTTGTTAATCTCAAGATGTTGTGCCGGCTTGAAGTCGTAGAGGTGCTCATAGGGGTAGGACTTGCGATCGCAGGGGTGAGTATGTGTGTTTATGTGGGCATTTGCGCTGTATCGTATTCAACAAAGAAAAATAGATGTGCAAGTAGGCTCGGTTAGTTGTAATTCGTCTATTTATCCCTATTCGGCACCTGATCGATATGGGCCATGGGATACCTGACCCAACCCGGCCTGACCTTGCCCATGGGCCGGGCCTGGGCCTGAGATTCAGACCTGATAGGCGGGCTTGGGCCGGGCATATTTGTGTTTTTGGGAAGGGCCTGGCCCGACGGCCCAAAGCTCGGCAGGCTTTTCCACTGATAGGCCAGGCCTGGGCCTGATATCTAGGCTCGACGGCAGGGTTGGGCCAGACCGGGCCTAGGTTTTTTGCAGCGGGCTTTGTTAGGCCCGGCCCGACATATGGCCAGGTATAATGAGTTACCGAACATTGGTGGCAACAATAATATATTATCATATCCCATAAAGTAGTCTGTTAATTCTTTCTACACACATTATCATCTTATCCTGAACATAAGAATATCATTCGTACAAGTGTGTACCAAGCTTTTCAATGTGCATCGGATTAAAGTTTGTCAAAAAATACTCCCTCTTCCTTTTCCTCTTGTGTTGTATGAGACTGAAGGATAAAAGTTCAGAAATGGGTTTGAACCTTGCAGCCGGCATGTTCATTGTATGAAAATGCTTACACCACCGACATCTATGATCGATTGCATTAGTTCTATCAAGGCATCATATATCATCCAGGCCTCTTAATCCAAAATAGTTTCAAAAGGGTACAAACGTCTTTTTTTCAATGGTTAAAGTCAGTAGTCGAAAGAGATTTCTTTTTCCCTTTTCTGAACGGAAAAGAGGAGAGATTACGCGCAATGACGGCCCAGCCCAACAAAAGATGTCCGGCCTGTACACGGTCGGGCCCACCTTGGTCAATATGTTCCGTTGCTGTTGCCGATTGGCACGCACGACGGAGCCGGAACCAGAGACCGCCGCCGCATCGTCGCCGTCGACTCACCTTCAGGTATGCACGCAGGCCCCTAGCTTGGCCAGATCCTTTTTCCTCTTTCTCCCGTCCCTGGTACTACCACTGCGTCGTCTCTTATCTCGGCACGGATACCCTCCCGCAAGGAACCCTAGGCTAGGAGAGTTAGGATTTATGCAAGGGCGGCAGCAGGCAGAACAGAACCCCTGAGTAGAGCTGTAGTCGCTGTGTCGTCGATGACAAGTTCTGGCATGAAAACCAAGAGATACCAATAGCATAACCACACGTAACTATGTCGATATTTCTGATCTGGTTGCAAGTATTGCACGGTCTTGAGCGACATTGCTGTACTGTACTACTGTATCTGTTTGTATGTGACCTTTTAAGTAATAAAGCGCCCCTTTTCTGAAAAATGCGGCCTTCCGAGTGCGACACTCATTCGTAAGGTTTAGGCTGCACTCTCACAAATGCTGTTTCATCTGGTTATGGACATCTTGGAGTACAGTCTGTGCCGATCCGATGTTGTCGATATCTTGCTGGTTTTATTGCGCCACTAGAGTTCTGTATGTTCTAACCTAGCACATCTCTGCTTACAAGTTACACCTAGCTTATCAGGAACCATGCATAGACCGGCCATTAGTTTTTTCCTTCTTTTCAAAGAGCTTTATATCTGCAACTCAGTTCCCTGTGTTCGTTCTTTTAACGTGTCCTTCATTTTTGCAATGGGTTGCAGAGGAGGAGCTTTAATTATTTGCAAGAGCAAGGGCTGCTATATCTGCCATGTCCAACAGATTACAAGGCTGGGAAGACCTTCCGGACGGCCTGCTGGACTCTATCATTGCTCGGCTGGGATCCTTCCATGATCTTCTTGCTTTCGAAGCCACCTGCCGCTCTTGGCGTGCCGCTTTTTCTTCATATCCGTTGAAACATACCTTGGTAGCACTCTTGCCACCCCTACTTCTCCGTCCGGATGTTCCTTTGAGCTCTCCTCGTCCTCGGCCGTTTAGGAAGAGCCTGGTGCCCACACGCCCATGTCGTGTCACTGATATAGCCCACCAAGACACCTACCAGTGTTGTGAGATTCCCCTCTTTCTGACTTCTCATGGAAATAATTTCTCACCAAGACTGCTGGAAAGGTTCTGCTTCAGGGGTGCTTCCTATGGTCATCTTATTTTTTCCAGCAATAGATCATGTGTCGTTTTTGATGTGTTCACATGTGCTAGCGTCTCAACCCCAAAACTACCGGTCTTCAAAGACACCGAGCTCTTGTATGGTGTGCTCACTGCTCCTCTAGCATCATCTAACTCACATCTCATTGTGGATACTGGATCACAGAATCTATTTGGCGTGTTGGTAGCTACTCCTGGGTGGGATGTTCTCCTGATGATGGACCAATCAAGCAAATTGTGATCCTCAAAAGGCGGGTCTATGGCATGGATTCTGGTCGCAGGATCTTCAAAGTGGACTTGACACCCAAGATAAATGTACAAGAACTGCTAGTTATGGGGTCGATCATGATCAGTAAATGGCAACTTTCCAATACATGGCTGGTGGCGTGTGGTGATATGCTACTCTTGGTCGGCTTTCAGGGACCTCTTGCAGTATCAGGGGTAATCTTCGAAGTCTTCCGCCTCGACCTATCAACTGAACCTGCATTATGGCTGAAGGTGGAGAAGGTAGAGAATTGGGCGATCTTCATCAGCACCAACAAGAGAAGCCAAGCATTGTCTTGCATGAACCCAGAGATATGGGGAGGGAGGAGCAACTGCATATACTGCTATAACCATGAGTCTAAACATTGGATTGCATTAGAGGTTGGCAAGCCGTTGGAGGGAGATCGTTCCAAACTCAGTGAAAACGTCTTTATTTTCATGGGTCGTGACAACAAGGTGCAACCCATGTGGATTGTCCCCAGCATGTACTCTTTATGTCCGTGATGATGATCATTGATTCATGTGCACTAGATATTACTTGGAACACATTCTTCTCCAACTTTGGTATTCGTCGATTGCCGAGTATTCTAACTTGGTCTCAAGAGCTTTATTGCTATTTGCGCCTTGTCACTAGTGCAGAACCGGCCTTTAGTGCCGGTTTGCCAACCGGCACTAAAGAGTGGGGACT
>NC_041393.1:48975720-48981141 GCF_002162155.2 Triticum dicoccoides
TGTGTGTGTGTGTGTGTGTGTGTGTGTGTATGTATGTATGTATATATATCATCGAATGTCTCACAACCAACATCATTAATTATTCACACATACACATGTATATACATATACAATTTTTCCTACATATGTTGCCTTGGTGCCTCCGGAGCACGATGACAAGTGGTTCATGGGGGCGATAGAGGGTAATAGTATTCTCCTTTGGGATCTATGACCTGGTCGAGCAAAAATCCGGCTATTTCCTCTTGAAGTGCTAGTATGCGGTCCGATGGTAGGAGCTTATCCCGCACCTATCTGAATTGTTAAGAAGGAGATCAATATGCATGTGTGTTAGTTGTGTGACTAGATATCGATAATGGTGTGAATAGTGTTCTCACAAACGTACCCAGTCCTGTCTATCAGATCTGCTCTTTTCGGACGCCATCATGCGAATGTTCTCGCAAACGTAGAATGCACACAAATTATTCCCCGGCGCCTGCTTCAGGGCCTTTACGAGAATGGAATTGAATCAGATAATGATTAATCAAGCATGATAATTAATTAATGATATTGAAACAAGAATTAAAAAGATGGTAGCTAGCTAGTACTACTTAATTACTTACCTTTGGTCGATCCCAAAACAACTTTTTTGCCCAGTTGCCTGGAGTCACCTTGATGAACTTTGTCCATGCCCTGCCCGCCGGCAAAGAAAATTAATAAAGGAGTTATTAAATAGTTCATATCAGGAAATGACGAACTAATAATAGGCCGAGATATAGTTAATAATGATTGAAATTACCTGTTGACTATCCCCTTCACGATGGTGAAGTCTTTATCTTCTTTAGTTAGTGAGTCCAGTAATTCATCTTTTCCTTTCTCAACTGTAATGTCTAACAAGACCCAGTGCCAACTGCATGCGCACACGTTTGCATGTCTTAATTAAGCGGGCATGTGCATAAAATTAATCAACTACCATAAATCGTATACACTTAATTATTAACATCTAGCTAGCTAGTAAGCAAAAACAGAATTTGTAGTACAAGACAGTGTGACTCACGAGAAGTTGTAAGAAAGTAGTATATCTTCATTGGTATTGAGGCGCTTCAAAAACTCTAGCATGTTTTCCTCTACACCTGCTTGATAAAATGGAAGCTTCCATATGTCCTCATTAATGGTATTTGGGTCAATGAACCTAATGCCATAGCATCCAGATTTTTTCATTTCATACATCTTCATCCTGCATATAATACCACAGAAAAGAATATAGTGAGGATAATTACATTTAATGATTGATCAAAATTATCACTACATAACTAGCTTGAGACTTAAATTACAGAAAGAAATCACTTACAAACAATAGCAACTGACGATAGACTTGTCGAGTGCGTCTTGATTGTATAACTGAAATAATTCTGGATACTCAACGGCCAGAGCTTTCTCATGGTAATAATGCTCATGCTTGACATTCACCATGAGGGACTCTCGATTGGAAATCTTGGTAATGTTCATGTACCATTGATGCAATTCATACATTCTCGTTGGGAGGTCCTTGACCTTATCTGGATGGACCAAAGGTTGGCCCCGGACATATTTCCATTTTATTTCGGATTCTCTAAGCGGAGACATGGGCTCGATTTCAAGGAGTTGTCCAACAGAGATCTTGAGCATTTCAGCCTGCATTATATGCTCCTCCGTTATTACCACATCGCCCTGCTGGGGAACGCTAACGGTTTGCCCTCAATAATATTTGGCGCGCGTACTCCTCTCATGTGTTGTTGGCACAACAAGCGGGGGGATCGCTTGCGCCGCCTGTTCTCCCAGCTGGGGAATGGTTTTCCCGCATTTTTTGCCAGCTGCTTGTTGGCTCGAGCTCGAGCTCGCTTCCTTCTGTAGCCGTGCTCGATGTAGCTTCCTGATTTGACGCTCATAGTCTGAGTCAACAGGCTTGGGAGCTGGTGCTCTAGCCATACGAATGAAGTGGTCAATCGTTTTCTCAGGCACTTTCTCCTTTGGCGGCGGTGCCGATTTCGGTCCAAAATGGGCGTCCACTTGGGCCTGCACTATGGTTGTGTTTTGCTCCTCGGTCATGTCGTAAGGCCTCTGAGGAAGAGGAGCGAGGCTTGGAACATATTTATATCGCTTGTGTCCGCCTGTACTTCTTGTACTACCTCGACTCGTACCGCTACGCACCATAGCTGCAGCGTGTCTCTTCTGCGATTGCTGAGACGGCTGACGTGGCTGACGCTGTGCCGGACTTGAAGCAGGAGGAGTGGCCTGACGCTGTGCCGGACATGAAGGAGGAGGAGTCTGCTCAAGCGTTCGGGGACTTGGAGGAGGTGGCGGACTTCGAGGAGGAGGTGGCTCACGCGTTTATGGACTTAGAGGAGCGGGAGTCTGCTGATTCGGTGGCGGACTTCGAGGAGGAGTCGGCAGACAACGCGGTGTCGGTGGACTTGGAAAGATGATGCAATCCTTTCTCCATAGGATGATACGATGTACGGTCTCTCCCAGTGTGCGCTCGCCGTCACCTCCAGCAATGTCAAGTACTAGCATCGAATATGTCTCCACCACTTCATCAACCATGACACGAGCATAGCCCTCTGGAATCGGGATGCAATGGAAGGTTGCTTCAGGGGTAATTGTGAAAGCAACGCCGTCCGCCACCTTCATGGATATGTTCTTCATTTTGGAGTGTAGCTCATAGTTAGTGTTCTCTATGATGTCATCCACAGGGTGGTATGTATCCAGCAGTGTGTCGCCTCGGGCAGAACCAACACTGCTTCTCGGCATGGATGGGATGGTGCTATCCAGTGATGGACGATCATCCGCTTGCTGCTGCCGCTGCTGAGACCCCCTTTCCTGGCTAAGTGAGTCGATATGCTGCTGCTGCTGCTGGAATTTGAGTGCCAACTCCGCGTGCCTTGCTTCTAGGCCTTGAAGGTGTTTTGCGTCCTACTTCCTCAGCTCCTCCTCCAGCTTCCTCTTCTCCTCCTCCTCCATCTTCTTTCTTGCACGGGACCTGTAGTCGTTGTTCCAGTCCGAAAAGCTCTCATACCAGGGAATAACGCCCATGCCTCGTGTTCTTCCCGGGTGTTCAGGATTTCCCAGGGCGCGCGTAAGGTCGTCGTTCTCTCTGTTGGGCATGAACACCCCCGCTCGAGCTTCTTCTATTGCGTCAAGTATCTTTTGTTCGGCTCCTTTTAGACTTGCCTTCTTCGAAACCAGGCATGTCTCCGGGTCCAACGCCCCCCATGCGCATAGAACCAAGTTCTGCACCTGGGGGGCCAGCTCCTAGTAATCGGAGTGACCCCTGCACCCTCCATCTCTTGCTCAGACTTATCCCACTTAGGCATTCCCACCGCGTAGCCACCTGGATCCAGCCTATGGAACTGCGTCTTTTTTGCGGCATTGGCCTTGTTTTTTATCGACCGTTCCTTAGATATTTTTGAATCCTTGAATTTCATGAAATCGTCCCAGTGTTCTTTTTGCTTCTCCAATGTTCCCGTGAATTATGGAGTCTTCCTTTTTGCAGCGAGGTAGTTGGCCCATACAATTTTCTTGTGGGTGTTGAATGCAATTGCCATCTTCTTAAGAGCAGCGCCCTTCACTTTGTCCACATCTGCTTTAGTGAAATAATCTGGTAGGGTGAAATGTTCCATCAGATAATCCCAAAGGTCTTTTTTGGCTCTGTCGTTGACCCAAGTAACACCTGGATGTTTAGTCTTTGGCTCTTTCCATTCTTGAACGGAGATCGGGAGTTTGTCCTTCACAAGAACTCCGCACTGACGAGTCCACTTGTTTGCAATGTTCTTAGGCATCAAGGGTTCGCCACTAGGTTTGACGGATTCGATGTTGTACTTTACACCGTCCTTCAACAATCTGCTCGGGCCTCGATTCGTTCATATATCTTAAAATAAAAAAAAACATGTGATGATCACCAGATGCTTGCTTATATAAATATACCTCGCCGGTAGTCTTTGTTATTTGAAGATCAACATTCTCTGTGTCATCATAAACATTGTTTGTGTCATCATAATCAGAATCATAGTTCATGACTTCATCAGTTCGGTCGTCGAGATCGAATATCTTTTCATCACCCTCTCCGGTATTGTTCAGATATTGGGAGCCGTCATCTGCTTCATTCAGATCACCTAGCCTGCCAGGGCTGCGTATGATGTCGAACAATTCCTCTTCTCTGTCTCTGCCGGTATTGTCCGCCATAGCTTTTACTTAACAAATACAGAAGAAATATAGAACAATTTAGTATTCAAATTACAATGCATGAATGCAATCAATAAGGAAAAACTGAATCATATAGTACATAATATATATGCATCGTCTCGATTAATATATAATCTCGAATATACATCAACGTCTCGAATAATATATATAATCTCGAATACATCGTCTCGAATATTATATATCGAATACACCACTGGCTAGGTACCTAATAAAGATCGAGTACTACAGAAGAATCTAGGGCGCCACTCGCGGTTCCTGGGGCGCGGGCGGCAGGCACCCAAAGAGAAGGAACCATCACAGGATCATATCTCCGGTCATCTGCCCAAAGAACCTGCCAAGTAGTGGAGAACCTGATGTCGTCCATAGCAGCCATGTAACGATGGACGTGCTCGTCTTCCTCCCTGACATGGCGATGCACCACCTCTGGCGGGGCCGGCTGCCTCTGCACCGAATGTGGCCCACACAAACGCCACCAAAGGAGATCAGGGTCAACGATGGGACCCGAGGCCGGGTTCCTCACCAAGCGGCGCGCCCCTCCAGGTAGCACCTCCCAGTGCCAGCCCGGCGGAGCCCAGTCCCGGACATGGGTCCTCTGAAGCATGACGTCGTCACGAACGGGTCGACGGCGAGGATGCGGGCCGGGCATATCGTCGAGAACAAATACTATATGCTCGCAAAAAGTAACATTAATCTAACATTCTATATGCAAATTCTAACAATTTGACATTAATCTAATTCATCTAACTAAAACTAATTCTAAAATTTCTAACATTTCTGATTATATAACTAACATTTCTAATATTTCTATAACTAAAAAACAGAAAAATTGCTAACATTTTTATAAATATTTCTATAACTAAAAAACAGAAAAAAAATTATAACATTTCTAATATTTCTATAACTAAAAAATAGGAAAAATTTATAACATTTCTATATAACTAACATTTCTAAAAATATTTCTATAACTACAAAACAAAATAATTTCTAACATTTCTATAACTAAAAAACAGAAAAATTCTATAACTAAAATTCTATAATGTGTGTGTGTGTGTAGTGTGTACATGTGTGTGTGTGTGTGTGAACATGGCGGTCGGGGTGAGCTCACCGGCGATGCGACGACGGGGCAGCGACGACGGGGCGACGGGACGGGGCGGCGACAACGGGGCGACGGGACGGGCCGGCGACGACGGGACGGGGCGCGGC
>NC_041393.1:48981491-48992759 GCF_002162155.2 Triticum dicoccoides
CGGGGACGGCCGGGGCGGCGACGTCGACGGGGGCGACAACGTCGACGGGGGCGGCGACAAGGGGCGGGGACGGCCGGGGTCGGCGACGAGGGGCGAGGGCGGCGACGTCGACGGGGACGGCGTCGATTAGGGCAGGGGCGGCGCGATGGAGGGAAGAAACAGAGAGGGAAAGTGAATTTTTTTAACTGTTGTATATATAGGATGGACCTTTAGTATCGATTGGTGCCACCAACCGGTACTAAAGGTCTGTTTTGGGCAGGCCAAGCGGCGGGAAGCGCACCCCCTTTAGTATCGAGTGGTGGCTCCAACCGGTACTAAAGACCCCCCCCTTCAGTACCGGTTGGTACCATGACCCGATACTAAAGGGGTGCGTTGGCACAGTGCGGTGCGGCAAGTTTAGTCCCACCTCGCTAGTCGAAGGGCTACCGCACTGGTTTATAAGCCCTAGTGCGGTAGCTCTCTCGAGCTCCTCTCCTAAGCAGGCCTACTGGGCCTACCTGTTAAGTGCTGCCCTGTGGGCCTACTTGGCCTTTGCGGGCCTGCATCTTGGCCCAACAGAAGGTTGTGTTTCTAGTCGTATGCAGGCCGCTTTGGCCCAGTAGGCAGGCTTTTTTATTTTCTTAATTTTTTTTGCTTTATTTATTTTTGTTTTATTTATTTTTGAGTTGTTTTTTGCTGTATTTAGAGTTTCTTTCTGAATATTTTTGCTTTAGGTACAAAAAATTACAAACTTTCTGTTAGTGCCGGTAGTTTTCAAATTTGAATAGTTTAAATTTTAAATTATTTGAAATTTGTGTGAATCACTAGTTTGTGAATAACTTAACTTTGAAAAAAGATTTTTCTGTGATTCTTTTTTCTTATGTTTAATATTATTGTGTTTTATCATTATATTCAATTTGGTAATGCTTAGGTTATTTAAAAAATAAAATGCCTTTGTAACAGATGAGTTTTCGTCCGAAACCCTGATACTTCGAAAGAGATAGTAAATGCATGAAAGAATTGTTTGCACATAAAATTTCTTCGCGTTTCAAATGTCAAAACACATAACTACCCTAACTATTACAGAGATTCCCTCCTGGGTGTGAAACACAGAAGAAAGTGATGATAGTGAAGCCGATCACATCCCGGATCTTTGGGTGTGAAACTTTTTCTTCGCGTGTGTCCCTTTGCACCGTAGCCATGGAAAATCTTCATCATTTAACTGGATGCTCGGGTCAATATTCACTGCGAATGGAGCAATTTCATCAAACTTTTCATAATCTTCAGACATGTCTGTCTTGTCATCCACTCCCACGATGTTTCTTTTCCCTGAAAGAACTATGTGGCACTTTGGCTCGTCGTATGATCCATTCGCTTCCTTATCTTTTTTTTCTCGGCCTGGTAGACATGTCTTTCACATAAAAAACCTGCGCCACATCATTGGCTAGGACGAATGGTTCTTCTGCATACGCAAGATTGTTGAGATCCACTGTTGTCATTCCGTACTGCGGGTCTTCCGTTACCCCACCTCGTGTCATATTGACCCATTTGCACCGAAATAAAGGGACCTTTAAACCACCTGCATAGTTAAGTTCCCATATGTCCTCTATGTAACCATAATATGTTTCCTCTCCCGTGTTGGTTGTTGCATCAAAGCGGACACCACTGTTTTGGTTGGTGCTCTTCTTATCTTGGGCGATCGTGTAAAATGTATTCCCATTTATTTGGTACCCTTTGAAAGTCATTATATTCGAAGATGGTAACTGGGACAACGAGTATAGGTCATCTTCAATATCGCCATCGTGCATGGCATGTTTCTGCAACCAACCGGCGAAAGTCCTTGTTTGTTCACGTGTAATCCAGTCGTCAGACTTCTCCGGGTGTTTGGAGTGTAGAAAATTCTTGTGTTCCTCCATATACGGAGCCACCAAGGCAGAATTCTGTAGAACTGTGTAGTATGCTTTAGTGAGAGAATGCACGTCCATACATATTATTTGATCCCCTCCTAGCGTGCCTTTTCCATCCAGTCTTCCCTTATGCCGTGATTCAGGAACACCAATCGGCTTAAGGTCAGGAATAAAGTCAATACAAAACTCAATGACCTCCTCATTTTCATGGCCCTTCGTGATGCTTCCTTCTGGCCTAGCACGGTTATGAACATATTTCTTCAAGACTCCCATGAACCTCTCAAAGGGGAACATATTGTGTAGAAATACAGGACCCAAAACATTAATCTCTTCGCAAAGGTGAACTAGGACGTGCGTCATGATGTTGAAGAAGGATGGTGGGAACACCAACTCAAAATTGACAAGACATTGACCAAATCATTCTGTAACCTTGGTATGATTTCTGGATCGATTACCTTCTGAGAGATGGCATTGAGGAATGCACATAGCTTCACAATGGCTAATCGAACGTTTTCCGGTAGAAGCCCCCTCAATGCAACCGGAAGCAGTTGCGTCATAATCACGTGGCAGTCATGAGACTTTAGGTTCTGAAACTTTTTCTCTGCCATATTTATTATTCCCTTTATATTCGACGAGAAGCCAGACGGTACCTTCATGCTGAGCAGGCATTCAAAGAAAATTTCCTTCTCTTCTTTGGTAAGAGCGTAGCTAGCCTGACCCTGATGTATGCCGTCTTTTCCGTGCATACGTTGCTGGTCCTCCCGTGCCTCTGGTGTATCTTTTGTCTTCCCATACACGCCCAAGAAGCCAAGCAGGGTCACGCAAAGATTCTTCTTCACGTGCATCACGTCGATTGCGGAGCAGACCTCTAGGTCTTTCCAATAGGGCAGGTCCCAAAATATAGTTTTCTTCTTCCACATGGGTGCGCGTCCGTCAGCATCCTTCGGAACAGGTTGTCCGCCAGGACCCTTTCCAACGATTACCTTCAAATCCTTGACCATATCATGTACATCAGCACCAGTACGGTGGCAAGGCTTCGTCCGGTGATCCGCCTCACCTTTGAAATGCTTGCCTTTCTTTCTTACGGGATGCCTGCTTGGAAGAAATCGACAGTGTCCCAGGTACACATTCTTCCTACAACTCTCCAAATATATACTGTCAGTATCATCTAAACAGTGCGTGCATCCGCGGTATCCCTTGTTTGTATGTCCTGAAAGGTTACTGAGAGCAGGCCAATCATTGATGGTCACGAACAGCAACGCCTTTAGGTCAAATTCTTCCTGTCCGTGCTCATCCCACGCACGTACACCTGTTCCATTCCATAGCTGTAATAATTCTTCAACTAATGGCCTTAGGTACACATCAATGTCGTTGCCGGGTTGCTTAGGGCCTTGCATGAGCACTGGCATCATAATGAACTTCCGCTTCATGCACAACCAAGGAGGAAGGTTATACAAACATAGAGTCACATGCCACGTGCTATGGTTGCTGCTCTGCTCCCCAAAAGGATTAATGCCATCTGCGCTTAGACCAAACCATACGTTTCTTGGGTCACCTACAAACTCCTCCCTGTACTTTCTCTCGATTTTTCTCCACTGCGAACCGTCAGTGGGTACTCTCAACTTTCCGTCTTTCTTACGATCTTCTCTGTGCCACTGCATCGCCTTCGCATGCTCTTTGTTTTGGAACAAACGTTTCAACCGTGGTATTATAGGAGTATACCACATCACCTGGGCAGGAATCTTCTTCCTGGGGCGCTCGCCCTCGACATCACCAGGGTCATTGCGACTGATCTTATAACGCAATGCACCACATACCGGGTAAGCGTTCAAATCCTCGTACGCACCGCGGTAGAGGATGCAGTCATTAGGGAATGCATGTATCTTCTGCACCTCTAACCCTAGAGGGCAAACATCCTTCTTTGCTTCATACGTACTCTCGGGCAATTCGTTGTCCTTTGGAAGCATGTTCTTTATCATTACCAGCAAATTTCCAAATCCCTTGTCAGATACACCATTCTCTGCCTTCCATTGCAGCAATTCCAGTGTGGTGCCCAACTTTTTTTTGTCAGCTTCGCAATTCGGGTACAACAATTTCTTGTGATCCTCTAACATGCGTTGCAACTTCTTCCTCTCCAAATCACTTGCGCAGTTTCTCTTAGCATCAGCAATGGCCCAACCTAGATCATCAGCGGGCTCATCTGATGCCTCTTCTTCAGCTTGTTCCCGCATTGCCGGCTCAGCTTCTTCCTCCATTGTTGTATCATCGTATTCAGGGAACCCATGGCCAGGATAGATGCCGTCGTCCATCATACCCCCTCTTTCTCCGTGCTTGGTCCAAACATTATAGTGGGGCATGAAACCGGACTCAAATAGGTGGACGTGAATGGTTCTTGACGTAGAGTAATTGTGACCATTCTTACAGCCAGCACATGGACAAGACATAAAACCATCCGCCCGCTTGTTTGCCTCAGCGGCAAGCAGAAAAGTATGCACGCCATTAATGAACCCGGGGGAGCATCGGTCATCATACATCCATTGTCGGCTCATATCTTCATTATACACAACACCGAATAGACCAAATTAATACAAGTTCATACATAAAGTTCATACATAAAGTTCATATACAACACTTAATTAAATGCAATATACAAATAACTCTCTAGCTAAAGAATTTAAATGCAACAACAAATGCGATCAAGATCGCAACTAAGGTAATAATTGATCCAACAGCATAATGATACCAAGCCACACTATCAATGGCATATTTTCTAATCTTTCTAATCTTCAACCTCATTTTCTCCATCTTGATCTTGTGATCATCCACGACATCGGCAACATGCAACTCCAATTCCATCTTCTCCCCCTCAATTCTTTTTAATTTTCTTTCAAATACTCGCTTTCTCTTTCAACTAAATTTAACCTCTCGACAATAGGGTCAGTTGGAATTTCCGGTTCACATACCTCCTAGATAAAAATATCTATGTCAACTTGATGGGGATAATTTGTCATAAACACGAAATGCAACAACTAGTTTTAAAAGAGAATATACCACATCCGAATCATAGCAAGAACGAGGGCCGACGGGGACGGATATCAAAACCATGGCACTATGTATAACAAACAACGTATGGGTAAGACAATTATACGAGTAACTAATATATCCAACTCACACAAATATCAATTTGGTAATGTAAAACATTCATGAACAAGAGCCTCACCACAAGGTGGTGCCGGCGACGGGACGGTGCGGGCGATCGATGGTGGTTACGACAGAGATTTAGAAGGCACTAAGTAAACCACACCTACATATGTAAACTAAGTGTTATTTTTGACCTCAAATTGCATATAAATCAAATACTAGCAAATATAATTCCTCCCAAATTAATCACTATACAAAGCATTGCAAGAGTTAATCTAGCAATGAGAGTTGAAAGGACAAAGTTGCTAACCTTTGTGATCATTTGAATGGATGGGGGCCTTCAAATCTTGACAAATTTTGGGCAAATTTATGAGGAGCTCGAGGAAGAGAGGGGAAGAACAGAGAAAGTGAGGGGAAAGGGGAAGAACAGAGTGGCTCGGGTGGACGAAGGGTTTATGTACGTCGACCTTTAGTACGGGTTCGTGCCACGAACCGGTACTAAAGGTGCTGGACGGGCCCCAGACTGACAACATCCTGCCACCACTCTCTTTAGTACCGGTTCGTGGCACGAACCGGTGCTAAAGGTTCGCCACGAACCGGTACTAATGAGAGCGGCCGGCTAGCCGTTGGAACCGGCACTAATGGAGACATTAGTGCCGGCTCAAAATCAAACCGGCACTAATGTGTCTCAGATTTGCCCCTTTTTCTACTAGTGTGTGTGCCTGAACCGAGTCCGGGAACTACATATTTGTTAAAAATATAAATCACATGGTTTGTATATATTTTTTGTTTCGGTGTAACTACAAAGTATTGTTTGGTTTTGATGTAACTACATGCTAATTTTCTATTTAAGATCCATGCAAGTTCACATAAGTTTCTAACTACCAACTATTTTTGGTTTTCGACACCAACCTCTAGAAGTTGGATAGGAGGGATGTTGGTGATACATTGAGAATTTTAATTCGAGCATGGTGACTTTGTGCCCCATTCTCCCCATATGGATATACCTTGTTTTGAAAATGTTTACCATTAAGGAAAATGTAGCAAACTCTCCTAAGTCACATAAATTCATTAAAAGATACTCCCTCCATCCAAAATTCTTGTCTTATATTTGCCTAAATACAGATGTATGTAGTTGAAAAGGTTTCATCCTTTTACTGTGGAGATGAAGAGAGCATCATTTTCTGGAAGAAAAAATACATCCAATTTGGCAATCCAAAAGGTTTGTAGAAATAGCATAGGATCTAGTGCCAATGGGGCTCTAGATTTGTCGATGAAGAGGTTAGTGCTAAAAAAATGAATGTCAGTGATTCACAGTTTTTTCTTATGATGTCTTTGTGTTTTCCGACATGCTACAAGCTACACATCACATGTGCTACGATAAATGTTGAGTGTGTGTTGAAGTGCTAGTGTTCATGCTCCAAGTAACTTTTTAGGTGTTGCAAGTCTTGGCTTCCATGATGAATACGTGCCATGATTTTTTGTTGACGTATAAATGTATTGCCTAGTTTCTTCCATCAGACCAGTCTTTTGATTGCATTGTCTAGAGCATACACTTCTACATGTTATCAGAGCTAAGAGTTCTTGATTTCAAGATCCAGCTGGCGCAATTAAATTGCAGCCCACTTTCGGTCCATGTTTAGGCCTGATGGAGCTACATGTGAGAGGAGTGTTGATGTGTAAATGTATTGCCTAATTTCTTCCATCATATCGGTATTTTGGTTGCCTAAAACAAAATTCTACAGTTTTTTCTCGGCACGTGTGTTAAATGATGCGATGTTTTTTACACATCCTGAGAAAAATATAGTGCAAAGATGTTGCAAACTACTCCATCCCTTTCTTTATATAAGGTGTATTTGTATTTTGATAAAATTCTACAATGTAAGGTGCATTTATTCTAAATCCTTATAATTCCCTTTTTATTCCTCCACAAAGAGGAAAGTATCTCTCTCCCGATTTCTTGTATCTCTCCTTGTATCAAAAAAAAAGAAACTATCTCTCTCTCGATTGCATGTACGTCTTACTTTCCTGAACTCACTGATTTACTTTCCACTAACCAATAAATTTGTCGAGGGTAATTTTGTCCTAACATCTCTATAATTATGCGCCTTGGTCACTACGCCAAAAATTATACACCTTGCATAAAGGAACAGAAGAAGTGTTACAAAAGGTTCCAAGCGAGGGTTCCGTTGAAAGGATCAGATGACCCAGATCATGATTTTGGGTGGCATGGCTAGTTTCCCTCCGCTCCAGTCGGCTGACTTTAAAACACACGAAAATATCACAAAAGATCGGATTGTAAAGCAAGTCTTCTTCGGGATATCATGCTTAGAGCATCTCTAGCAGATCCTGCATAAATGGTCAAACCCATAAATTTTTTGCGTTTTACAGTTTTGGGCGAAAAAGTGTTCAGAACAGAAACCGTAAAAGTAATCTAATCCGTAAATTTTTTAAGGCCACCGCAAATGCACACCTAAAACCCTTATCTTTGGAGTTTGGAGGGCCGAATATAGGGGGCCCCGTATACCGGTCAAATCTCGTCGGAGCAAACATGCCGCCGTGGAGTTTGCCGGAATCCGCCCTAAACTCGCCGGAATTCATCACCGCACATCGGAAAAGGCCGCTAGACGCTCCAATCGATCGCCGCCGGTTCGAATTGAACGAGCTCGACATCGTCGTGGCCTTCCATGACCTCAGCCTGGCCGCCGGAATCCTCCCGACGTGGCAGGCAAAGGGGCACGACTCGCCTGGCAATAGAGCAAGGCTCGGACGACGGAGGCGACGGGGCGTTGCCGGCAAGGCTGGGCGTGGACGACGAAGACGACGGGACGTGGCAGATGAGGCTGGGCGCGACCGGCGCGGTGATGGGGCGCGACCGGCAGGGACGGGGCGCGATCGATGGGCGATGGGGCGCGGCCGACGGGCGACGAGGCATGGCCTGCGGGCGACGGGGCGCGGGCGACTGGGCGCGGCCAACGGGGTTGGGCGCGGCAGGCGTGGCCGGCGCGGCCGGCTGGAGGAAGGGGCGGCAACGGCCGGACTAGAGGCAGGAGCTCTTTATTCCAGTTTTACAGTTTGTTTTACAGTATCTGTTCGGCCTCGCTAGTTTTCGACCCGCAAACGCGAACACGTTTTGCGGGTCAAGTTTTTGCGGGGTCTGCTAGAGTTGCTCTTAGAGCTTTTTGCATAGGATAGGGTTGTGGGCCGACCCGACTGGTAGCTTTGGGCATTAAGCGCCTATTGGCTCTACATTTTTTGGCTTTTCTTCCTATTTTTTTGCTACCTTTGTATGCATGTTTGTTTTGTGATGTGTTTTTTTGATTTGTTTCTTCCGCTCGTTTCTTATCCTGATTCTTTTCTTTCTACTATCTTTTCAACCAGTTTTTATTTTTGTTTCATTTTTAATTTATATTTTTTATTTTTGAAATTAGCAAATATTTTCAAGATCAATGAAAATTTATAAAACCCATAAAAAATAAAAATTAACTAGAAAAATCTTGAACGTTTTTCTTATTTCGTGAACATTTTTTAAGTCGACTCCATTTCTTAAATTCACGGGAATTTTACAAATATGTGGTTTTCAATTTTTTACAATTTTCTAAAACTTCATGAATATTTATAAATCTATGAACTGTCTTATATCCAATAATATTTTAAAAATTCATAAACATTATAAATCTATGAAGGTTTTTCACAATAATATTTTTTGTATAGAAAGAATGGTAGCCGGTTTCCTAGAGGCATAAGAGATGTTATTTGCAATTCTTATGAAGAGCTAGTTTTGGGGAGCTCCTATTCAGTGCTTGAGGCGGCGGAATTTGCGCTGGTGCTCGGTCGCGCAATAGACAGGCCATGGATCAAGAGTGCTTCCCTGCTTTCCTGGTCACCTCATGGTGTCGCCTGATCGCTCGCTCGGTCATCTTGTCTCCATCGCTTGGTCGCTCTCGCCAGTTAAAAAAAAATAGCTCCAGGTTGAGCAGAAAACCTGATTTCTTGATTTTTATACATTGGAAATTCATACATGCAAAAAAGGTTCCTGGATTTTAAAAAGTTCAATAATTTGAAAAGGAGTACAAATAAAAAAAATATTCCTTACTTATAAAAATGTCATAGGTTTAAAAGAGTTCATGGATTAGAAAAATGTTTGCAAAATTTGGAAAAAGATGAATTTGGAATTATTTTACAAATTTGAGAAAAGCTCACAATATATCAGCAGTGTTCATGAATTTTAAAAAGTTCTTGAATATGAAAAACAGTTCACAATTAAAAATATATTCATGTATGTAAGAAAAAACAAACAGAAACTATAAACATAAACAATCAGGGAACTAAGTAAAACCGACAAAAAAACATCCAAAAGCTAACTGGTTTTCATAGGAATTGTTTTTAGGCCAGTCCATTTACGAATACTTCGCTACAGACCGTGTGCTCTACTTGCATAAATGTCAAAGTTCACAGGGATGCATAAATTTGCTAGAGGAGAATCTAGCCAAATATATCGTCTTGCATCCATCGAGGATGCCATCCTATCCAATCTATTTTAGAGAAAAGGCATGAAGACCCGACTTCAAATTAATGAAGCCATCAACCGGCTAGGATACAATGGTGCTGAATTACAAAGGCAAAGACTTGACAAAAAACTGAAAAATACATGTCAAATTCACTACGACCCGGAGCAGCAGCGAATAGAGCATCAAGAGAAACAACGATCAAGCACCGGAGATCTTGTGCGGACAGAACAGCAGGGCCGAAGCCACCCTACGCCGACAATTGCCATGGACATGAAGGCCCAGACCGCTTGAAGGAAACCATCGACTCCGCCGCCCACTGCCTCGGGCCACTGCCGGAGGGGAGACCACTATCTCCCCTTCGTCCAGACCGTGCCGGACGCCCACCACCGGCCGGCAGCCAACCAGCAGACAATGCGGGGAGCCACTGAAAGATGCGGAAGAACCCACACGCCACCACCAACGCCGGCAACCAGGAGATCCGAGCATAGCTGCCGCCACCCACCACCAAGCAACACGCCCAACCTCCAACCACCCCTTGAACGGCGCCTCCAGGGAGGACCGAGATGCCAGAACGCCTCCGTCGTCCGGCCAAAAGGCCAAGACTTTCGCCCGGAGCAGGAAGGGGAAAGAGGGGGACAGATCTGGAAGTTCCACCCGCCCTCAAGAGGGGAACAACACCGGAGCGCCGCCGACACCAAGGTCGACGCAAAATCGACCAGGGGTTTCCCCCGTTCCAAGACTCCACCACCCCATCCTCGGCCAGATCTGACGGGCCAGCCACAAAATTGGGAGAGGAGGCCACTGCGAGGGGAAGGGGCCGAGAGGAAGAAGAGCCGCCCGCCGCTGTAGCAAGGCCTCGCCGCCCTCACGCCACCCACGCGGCTGGAAGGGACGACCAGCACCCGCGCGTGCCATCCACCGCAGAGATCGGCGCCGCCATCTCCACCCAGAGCCGCCGCCCTGGCTTCTAGAGCCCCTCACAATGGCGAGAGGCAGCAGATCTTCGCCGCCACCTTCACCGGAAGACGCTGTGACGCCCAGATAATTAAGCTACAGTAATCTCCTGCTAATGATCCCAGGTCATCATTCTTACTGTTACCAATCCTCATTTGATCCGAAGCATAACTCAAATTCAATTCAAATTAAAGTCCAAAATTCAAGTTTGTCAAACATGCAAAATAAAATGTTCAGTGTGTGGCAAATAATCCCTTGATATTTGTCATGTTGGAACCAACCTCTTTTGAATTCTCAAAATGCCCCTGGGAGTTAATTTTTGGTCCAGCAGTAAATTAAATGACCTTTGCAAAATAAATAATTATTTATTTAAATCCAATTGCCACCAAACATTATGTGCCACTCCAAAATACTGCGTTGGAATATTATGCCAAATTTCAAGCTCAACTAAATTCATTTGCTATGGCAACTAAATAGGAATCAGTATCTAAAATTTGGAAAATAGTTTTAAAAATGTAAAAAAAGAAAAAGGCCCCCTCTCAACTGGGCCGACTAGCCCAGCTGGCCACCGCGCCCCCCTTGGGCCTCAACCCACCAGGCCGCCCACCAAGCCGGCCCACCCCCTGCCTACACCTACCCCTCCCCCGTGACCTAGCCCCCAAAAATATCTCCCCACGCCCCGCCTTCCTCCATGGAGCCCCGCCTTGCTGGACGCCCCCGCCGCCTCGACGCGTCGGACCCCATCGCCGGAGCCTCCCGTCGCCGCCGCCCGGGGA
>NC_041393.1:48993145-49047788 GCF_002162155.2 Triticum dicoccoides
GCCTCATCCGCTCGTGCGCCCAGCGCCGCCCCGCGCGACGCCAGTTCGTGCTCGCGTCCGCGCGCCCAACCGCACCATCGTGGCCACCGCCGCCCCCCTGCGCTCGCCTCCACCTGCCGCGACCGGCCGGCGAGCCTCGCCCCGCCGCGCCGGGCTACAGCCTCCGCCGGCACTGCCTATTGCCCCGTTCGGGTGCATGGGCGCCCACGCCCGCAGCTGCACCCGTTAACCCGCGTGGCCTCCTGGGCCACTTACAAGTCGGGCCCGCCCCTGTGTAAAAAAAGGAATTATAAATAATAATAAATAAAAGTAATTAATTAATTAATTAACTTAATTAATCGTGTTAATTAACCTAATTAACTTATTAGCTAATTAAATGGTTAATTAGTGTTAGTCAATGACAACCGGGACCCACGTGCTAGTTTGACCAGTCAAACAGACTGTTGACTGATGACATCATGCTGATGTCATGCTGACATAGTAATGGCTTTTATCTATTTAAATTAATTCTGTTAATTCCGAAAATGAATTAAAACTTTGGAAATTAATAGAAACTAATCCGTAGCTCGGATGAAAAACTTTTCTACATGAAAGTTGCTCAGAATTTCGAGACGGATCCTGATACGCGGTCCGTTCGTCTGCCACACGTTCCTAGCATAGTGAACCTGCAAACTTTCCCCTCTGGTTCATCTGTCTGACAGACGTCTGGAACCGGGAAAACTTTCTCGGATGTTTCCCACTTCGCCAGTATCGCCTAACGCTGCATTAGAACACCTCTAGCCCCGCTTGTTGTCTTATTATGCATATGTTTGTGTGTATTTACTGTTTCTTCCCCCTCTTCTCTCTGGTAGATCCTGAGACCGCTGCTGATGCCCCTATGATCGACTACGTCGACGATGACCCTCCTTCTTGTCTGAGCAACCATGCAAGCCTCCCCTTTGATCATCCCGATATCGCCCATTCTATACTCTCATGCTTGCATTAGATTTTGCTACTGTTATTGTTTGCTCCTATTCTGATGCATAGCCTGCTTTTGTACGTGCTTTTGTTACCTACCCGTTGAAGAAAATATGCCCTAGAGGCAATAATAAAGTTATTATTTATTTCCTTATATCATGATAAATGTTTATTATTCATGCTAGAATTGTATTAACCGGAAACATAATACATGTGTGAATATATAGACAAACAGAGTGTCACTAGTATGCCTCTACTTGACTAGCTTGTTAATCAAAGATGGTTATGTTTCCTAACCATGAACAAGGAGTTTTTATTTGATTAACGAGGTCACATCATTAGTTGAATGATCTGATTGACATGACCCATTCTGTTAGCTTAGCACCCGATCGTTTAGTATGTTGCTATTGCTTTCTTCATGACTTATACATGTTCCTATGACTATGAGATTATGCAACTCCCGTTTACCGGAGGAACACTTTGTGTGCTACCAAACGTCACAATGTAACTGGGTGATTATAAAGGTGCTCTACAGGTGTCACCGAAGGTACTTGTTGGGTTGGCGTATTTCGAGATTAGGATTTGTCACTCCGAATGTCGGAGAGGTATCTCTGGGCCCTCTCGGTAATGCACATCACTTAAGCCTTGCAAGCATTGCAACTAATGAGTTAGTTGCGAGATGATGTATTACGGAACGAGTAAAGAGACTTGCCGGTAATGAGATTGAACTAGGTATTGGATACCGACGATCGAATCTCGGGCAAGTAACATACCGATGACAAAGGGAACAACGTATGTTGTTATGCAGTCTGACCGATAAAGATCTTCGTAGAATATGTAGGAACCAATATGGGCATCCAGGTCCCGCTATTGGTTATTGACCGGAGACGTGTCTCGGTCATGTCTACATTGTTCTCGAACCGTAGGGTCCGCACGCTTAAGGTTTCGATGACAGTTATATTATGAGTTTATGTATTTTGATGTACCGAAGGCTGTTCGGAGTCCTGGATGTGATCACGGACATGACGAGAAGTCTCGAAATGGCCGAGACATAAAGATTGATATATTGGACGGATATATTTGGTCACCGGAAAGGTTTCGGATGAGATTGGGACTATACCGGAGTTCCGGGAGGTTACCGGAACCCCCCGGTAGGTATATGGGCCTTATTAGGCCTTAGTGGAAAGGAGGGAGAAGGAGCAAAGGAGGGGGCGCGCCCCCCCAAGCCCAATCCGAATTGGGAAGGGGGCCGGCCCCCCTTTCCTTCTTCCCTCCCCTCTCTTCCTTCCCTCTCCTACTCCTAATAGGAAAGGGGGGGGGGGCAAACCTACTTGGAGTAGGTTTGCCCCCCCTAGGGCGCGCCTCCCCTCTTGGCCGGCCCCCTCCTCCTCTCCCCCTTTATATATGGAGGAGGGGGGCACCCCATAGACACACAAATTGATCTTCGTGATCGTTCCTTAGCCGTGTGCGGTGCCCCCTCCACGATATTACACCTCGGTCATATTGTAGCGGTGCTTAGGCGAAGCCCTGCGACAGTTGAACATCAAGATCGTCACCACGCCGTCGTGCTGACGGAACTCCTCCCCAAGGCTTTGCTGGATCGAAGCCCGGGGTGCGTCATCGAGCTGTACGTGTGTCAAGAACTCGGAGGTGCCGGAGTAACGGTGCTTGGATCGGTTGGACCGGGAAGACGTACGACTACTTCCTCTACGTTGTGTCAACGCTTCCTCTTCGGTCTACGAGGGTACGTAGACAACACTCTCCCCTCTCGTTGCTATATCATCACCATGATCTTGCGTGTGCGTAGGAAATTTTTTGAAATTACTACGTTCTCCAACAGTGGCATCCGAGCCTAGGTTTTATGGTTTGATGTTATATGCACGAGTAGAACACAAATGAGTTGTGGGCGATATAAGTCATACTACTTACCAGCATGTCATACTTTGGTTCGGCGGTATTGTTGGATGAAGCGGCCCGGACCGACATTACGCGTACGCTTACGGGAGACTGGTTTTACCGCCGTGCTTTGCACACAGGTGACTAGCGGGTGTCAGTTTCTCCAACTTTAGTTGAACCAAGTGTGGCTACGCCAGGTCCTTGCGAAGGTTAAAACAGCATCAACTTGACAAACTATCGTTGTGGTTTTGATGCGTAGGTGAGATTGGTTCTTGCTTAAGCCCGTAGCAGCCACGTAAAACTTGCAACAACAAAGTAGAGGACGTCTAACTTGTTTTTGCAGGGCATGTTGTGATGTGATATGGCCAAGACATGATGCTATATTTTATTGTATGAGATGATCATGTTTTGTAACCGAAGTTATCGGCAACTGGCAGGAGCCATATGGTTGTCGCTTTATTGTATGAAATGCAAACGCCCTGTAATTGCTTTACTTTATCACTAAGCGGTAGCGATAGTCGTAGAAGCAATAGATGGCGTAAACGACAAACGATGCTACGATGGAGATCAAGGTGTCGCGCCAGTGACGATGGTGACCATGATGGTGCTTCGGAGATGGAGATCACAAGCACAAGATGATGATGGCCATATCATATCACTTATATTGATTGCATGTGATGTTTATCCTTTATGCATCTTATCTTGCTTTGATTGACGGTAGCATTTTAAGATGATCTCTCATTAAAATTTATCAAGAAGTGTTCTCCCTGAGTATGCACCGTTGCCAAAGTTCGTCGTGCCCAAACACCACATGATGATCGGGTTTGATAAGCTCTACGTCCATCTACAACGGGTGCAAGCCAGTTTTGCACACGCAGAATACTCAGGTTAAACTTGACGAGCCTAGCATATGCAGATATGGCCTCGGAACACGGAGACCGAAAGGTCGAGCGTGAATCATCTAGTAGATATGATCAACATAAGATGTTCAACATTGAAAACTACTCCATCTCACGTGATGATCGGTTATGGTTTAGTTGATTTGGATCACGTGATCACTTAGATGACTAGAGAGATGTCTGTCTAAGTGGGAGTTCTTAAGTAATATGATTAATTGAACTTAAATTTATCATGAACTTAGTACCTGATAGTATCTTGCTTGTCTATGTTGTTTGTAGATAGATGGCCCGTGCTGTTGTTCCGTTGAATTTTAATGCGTTCCTTGAGAAAGCAAAGTTGAAAGATGATGGTAGCAACTATGCGGACTAGGTCCGTAACTTGAGGATTATCCTCATTGCTGCATAGAAAAATTACGTCCTGGAAGCACCGCTGGGTGCCAGGCCTACTGCTGATGCAACTGACGATGTTAAGAACGTCTGGCAGAGCAAAGCTGATGACTACTCGATAGTTCAATGTGCCATGCTTTACGGCTTAGAACCGGGACTTCAACGACGTTTTGAACGTCCTTGAGCATATGAGATGTTCCAGGAGTTGAAGTTAATATTCCAGAAGAATGCCCGGATTGAGAGATATGAAGTCTCCAATAAGTTCTATAGCTGCAAGATGGAGGAGAATAGTTCTGTCAGTGAGCATATACTCAAGATGTCTGGGTATTGTAATCACTTGATTCAACTGGGAGTTACTCTTCCGGATGATAGCGTCATTGACAGAATTCTCCAATCACTTCCACCAAGCTACAAGAGCTTCATGATGAACTATAATATGCAAGGGATGGATAAAACAATTCCCGAGCTCTTCGCAATGCTAAAGGCTGCGGAAGTAGAAATCAAGAAGGAGCATCAAGTGTTGATGGTCAACAAGACCACTAGTTTCAAGAAAAAGGGCAAAGGGAAGAAGAAGGGGAACTTCAAGAAGAACAGCAAGCAAGTTGCTGCTCAAGAGAAGAAACCCAAATCTGGACCTAAGCCTGAAACTGAGTGCTTCTACTGCAAGCAGACTGGACACTGGAAGCGGAACTGCCCCAAGTATTTGGCGGATAAGAAGGATGGCAAGGTGAACAAAGGTATATGTGATATACATGTTATTGATGTGTACCTTACTAGAGCTCGTAGTAGCACCTGGGTATTTGATACTGGTTCTGTTGCTAATATTTGCAACTCAAAACAGGGACTACGGATTAAGCGAACACTAGCAAAGGACGAGGTGACGATGCGCGTGGGAAATGGTTCCAAAGTTGATGTGATTGCAGTCGGCACGCTACCTCTACATCTACCTTCGGGATTAGTATTAGACCTAAATAATTGTTATTTGGTGCCAGCGTTGAGCATGAACATTATTTCTGGATCTTGTTTGATGCGAGACGGTTATTCATTTAAATCAGAGAATAATGGTTGTTCTATTTATATGAGTAATATCTTTTATGGTCATGCACCCTTGAAGAATGGTCTATTTTTGATGAATCTCGATTGTAGTGATACACATATTCATAGTATTGAAGCCAAAAGATGCAGAGTTGATAATGATAGTGCAACTTATTTGTGGCACTGCCGTTTAGGTCATATCAGTGTAAAGTGCATGAAGAAACTTCATACTGATGGACTTTTGGAACCACTTGATTATGAATCACTTGGTACTTGCGAACCGTGCCTCATGGGCAAGATGACCAAAACGCCATTCTCCGGTACTATGGAGAGAGCAACAGATTTGTTGGAAATCATACATACAAATGTATGTGGTCCGATGAATGTTGAAGCTCGTGGCGGATATTGTTATTTTCTCACCTTCACAGATGATTTAAGCAGATATGGGTATATCTACTTAATGAAGCATAAGTCTGAAACATTTGAAAAGTTCAAAGAATTTCAGAGTGAAGTTGAAAATCATCGTAACAAGAAAATAAAGTTTCTACGATCTGATCGTGGAGGAGAATATTTGAGTTACGAGTTTGGTCTACACTTGAAACAATGTGGAATAGTTTCGCAACTCACGCCACCCGGAACACCACAGCGTAATGGTGTGTCCGGACGTCGTAATCGTACTTTACTTGATATGGTGCGATCTATGATGTCTCTTACTGATTTACCTCTATCGTTTTGGGGTTATGCTTTAGAGACGGCCACATTCACATTAAATAGGCATCGTCAAAATCCGTTGAGACGACACCTTATGAACTATGGTTTGGCAAGAAACCAAAGTTGTCATTTCTTAAAGTTTGGGGCGGCGATGCTTAAGTGAAAAAACTTCAACCTGATAAGCTCGAACCCAAATCGGAGAAATGTGTCTTCATAGGATGCCCAAAGGAGACAGTTGGGTACACCTTCTATCACAGATCCGAAGGCAAGTCATTCGTTGCTAAGAATGGATCCTTTCTAGAGAAGGAGTTTCTCTCGAAAGAAGTGAGTGGGAGGAAAGTAGAACTTGATGAGGTAACTGTACCTACTCCTTTGTTGGAAATTAGTACATCACAGGAACCGGTTTCTGTGACGTCAAAACCAACTAGTGAGGAAGTTGATGATGATGATCATAGAACTTCAGATCAAGTTACTACAGAACCTCGTAGGTCAAACAGAATAAGATCTGCACCAGAGTGGTACGGTAATCCTATTCTGGAAGTCATGCTACTAAATCATGATGAACCTACGAACTATGAAGAAGCGATGGTGAGCCCAGATTCTGCAAAATGGCTTGAAGCCATGAAATCTGAGATGGGATCCATGTACGAGAACAAAGTATGGACTTTGGTTGACTTACCCGATGATCGGCAAGCAATTGAGAATAAATGGATCTTCAAGAAGAAGACTGACGCTGACGGTAATGTTACTGTCTACAAAGCTCGACTTGTTGCAAAAGGTTTTCGACAAGTTCAAGGGATTGACTGCGATGAGACCTTCTCACCCGTAGCGATGCTTAAGTCTGTCCGAATCATGTTAGCAATTGCCGCATTTTATGATTATGAAATTTGGCAAATGGATTTAAAAACTGCGTTCCTGAATGGGTTTCTGGAGGAAGAGTTGTATATGATGCAACCAGAAGGTTTTATCGATCCAAAGGGAGCTAACAAAGTGTGCAAGCTCCAGCGATCCATTTATGGACTGGTGCAAGCCTCTCGGAGTTGGAATAAACGCTTTGATAGTGTGATCAAAGCATTTGGGTTTATACAGACTTTTGGAGAAGCCTGTATTTACAAGAAAGTGAGTGGGAGCTCTGTAGCATTTCTAATATTATATGTGGATGACATATTGTTGATTGGAAATGATATAGAATTTCTGGATAGCATAAAGGGATACTTGAATAAAAGTTTTTCAATGAAAGACCTCGGTGAAGCTGCTTACATACTGGGCATTAAGATCTATAGAGATAGATCAAAACGCTTAATTGGACTTTCACAAAGCACATACCTTGACAAAGTTTTGAAGAAGTTCAAAATGGATCAAGCAAAGAAAGGGTTCTTGCCTGTATTGCAAGGTGTGACGTTGAGTAAGACTCAATGTCCGACCATTGCAGAAGATAGAGAGAAAATGAAAGATGTTCCCTATTCTTCAGCCATAGGCTCTATCATGTATGCAATGTTGTGTACCAGACCTGATGTGTGCCTTGCTATAAGTTTAGCAGGGAGGTACCAAAGTAATCCAGGAGTGGATCACTGGACAGCGGTCAAGAACATCCTGAAGTACCTGAAAAGGACTAAGGATATGTTTCTCGTATATGGAGGTGACAGAGAGCTCATCGTAAATGGTTACGTTGATGCAAGCTTTGACACTGATCCGGACGATTCTAAATCGCAAACCGGATACGTGTTTACATTAAACGGTGGAGCTGTCAGTTGGTGCAGTTCAAAGCAAAGCGTCGTGGCGGGATCTACATGTGAAGCGGAATACATAGCTGGTTCGGAAGCAGCCAATGAAGGAGTCTGGATGAAGGAGTTCATATCCGATTTAGGTGTCATACCTAGTGCATTGGGTCCAATGAAAATCTTTTGTGACAATACTGGAGCGATTGCCTTAGCGAAGGAATCCAGATTTCACAAGAGAACCAAGCACATCAAGAGACGCTTGAATTCCATCCGGGATCTAGTCCAGGTGGGAGACATAGAGATTTGCAAGATACATACGGATCTGAATGTTGCAGACCCGTTTACTAAGCCTCTTCCACGAGCAAAACATGATCAGCACCAAGACTCCATGGGTGTTAGAATCATTACTTTGTAATCTAGATTATTGACTCTAGTGCAAGTGGGAGACTGAAGGAAATATGCCCTAGAGGCAATAATAAAGTTATTATTTATTTCCTTATATCATGATAAATGTTTATTATTCATGCTAGAATTGTATTAACCGGAAACATAATACATGTGTGAATATATAGACAAACAGAGTGTCACTAGTATGCCTCTACTTGACTAGCTTGTTAATCAAAGATGGTTATGTTTCCTAACCATGAACAAGGAGTTGTTATTTGATTAACGAGGTCACATCATTAGTTGAATGATCTGATTGACATGACCCATTCCGTTAGCTTAGCACCCGATCGTTTAGTATGTTGCTATTGCTTTCTTCATGACTTATACATGTTCCTATGACTATGAGATTATGCAACTCCCGTTTACCGGAGGAACACTTTGTGTGCTACCAAACGTCACAACGTAACTGGGTGATTATAAAGGTGCTCTACAGGTGTCACCGAAGGTACTTGTTGGGTTGGCGTATTTCGAGATTAGGATTTGTCACTCCGAATGTCGGAGAGGTATCTCTGGGCCCTCTCGGTAATGCACATCACTTAAGCCTTGCAAGCATTGCAACTAATGAGTTAGTTGCGAGATGATGTATTACGGAACGAGTAAAGAGACTTGCCGGTAACGAGATTGAACTAGGTATTGGATACCGACGATCGAATCTCGGGCAAGTAACATACCGATGACAAAGGGAACAACGTATGTTGTTATGCGGTCTGACCGATAAAGATCTTCGTAGAATATGTAGGAACCAATATGGGCATCCAGGTCCCGCTATTGGTTATTGACCAGAGACGTGTCTCGGTCATGTCTACATTGTTCTCGAACCGTAGGGTCCGCACGCTTAAGGTTTCGATGGCAGTTATATTATGAGTTTATGTATTTTGATGTACCGAAGGTTGTTCGGAGTCCCGGATGTGATCACGGACATGACGAGAAGTCTCGAAATGGCTGAGACATAAATATTGATATATTGGACGGATATATTTGGACACCAGAAAGGTTCCGGATGAGATTGGGACTATACCGGAGTTCCGGGAGGTTACCGGAACCCCCCGGTAGGTATATGGGCCTTATTGGGCCTTAGTGGAAAGGAGGGAGAAGGAGCAAAGGAGGGGGCGCTCCCCCAAGCCCAATCCGAATTGGGAAGGGGGTCGGCCCCCCCTTTCCTTCTTCCCTCCCCTCTCTTCCTTCCCTCTCCTACTCCTAATAGGAAAGGGGGGGCCAAACCTACTTGGAGTAGGTTTGCCCCCCCTAGGGCGCGCCTCCCCTCTTGGCTGGCCCCCTCCTCCTCTCCCCCTTTATATACGGAGGAGGGGGGCACCCCATAGACACACAAATTGATCTTCGTGATCGTTCCTTAGCCGTGTGCGGTGCCCCCCTCCACGATATTACACCTCGGTCATATTGTAGTGGTGCTTAGGCGAAGCCCTGCGACAGTTGAACATCAAGATCGTCACCACGCCGTCGTGCTGACGGAACTCCTCCCCAAGGCTTTGCTGGATAGACGCCCGGGGTGCGTCATCAAGCTATATGTGTGTCAAGAACTCGGAGGTGCCGGAGTAACGGTGCTTGGATCGGTTGGACCGGGAAGACGTACGACTACTTCCTCTATGTTGTGTCAACGCTTCCGCTTCGGTCTACAAGGGTACGTAGACAACACTCTCCCCTCTCGTTGCTATATCATCACCATGATCTTGCGTGTGCGTAGGAAATTTTTTGAAATTACTACGTTCCCCAACACCTGCTTATCCTAAACTGCTTAGTATAGGTTGGATAGTGATCCATCAGTGACCCCCACCTTGTCCTTGTTGCCCCTGCTTCATCATCGACGACTCGATCAGCGTGATCGACGACCAGAGCCCGACACCTCACATCACATCACGCCCCTTTTGTTGCTCGACTCTGCAGAGCTACTATCGAGTGCCGAGGGTGATCCCTCATAACGCACTCCTGATGATAATTCTGTAGTGTACCTATTCGGTCATGGTCATCGAGGGTGATTTCCTCTTTCATCATTCCCGATACGGCTCTGTCATTTTACACCTCAAGTGTGAACCTCGAGGGTGGTCCCTCTTACGTTCACCTTGATGATTACATTGAGTGGAATCCACTGGGGGTGATTCCTCGGGTTTTCCCCTTGATGTTTGGACACACGATTACCTTGACTTTACTTGAGACCATTGATGAAGTCGGGTCGGCCCTGAGGGGTACCCACGAGTTGATGTGAAAGTCGGGAGGGCCCGTAGAGCACCCGCGAGTTTTCCACATGGCACGGCCGGGCAGTCTGGGCCCTTGCAGTAAGTCCATGAGACAGGGCGACAGGGTCACCTTATCGTGAGTCTCTGCTCGTTTCCGCGAGCCCCCAATGCACTAACAGGTTTGGGTATTTGTTCTGATTTGGCCTCTAGCCTTTACGCACTAACCACCACGCGAGAATAGATATGGGCCTCGACGTCGCAGTATCAACCGAAGCTTTGTCAGACGTCCAGTTCAGCAGTGCGGCATGGTCGGATCGTGCTGGCCATCCAAGGCGGTGCTGGTATCCACCCTGCTCGCAACGACCCGGAGTGCTGCAGGCGATGGGCCCAAGACCTCATAGTGCTTAGGATGTAGACCGGCGGGGACCTCTGATAACCCTCAAGTGTAGGGGATCGCAACAACTTTCGAGGGTGAAGTACAACCCAAATTTATCGATTCGACACAAGGGGAGCCAAAGAATATTCTTGAGTATTAGCAGTTGAGTTGTCAATTCAACCACACCTGGATAACTTAGTATCTGCAGCAAGGTATTTAGTAGCAAAGGTGGTATGATAATAAAGGTAACGGTAGCAAAAGTAAAGATAAATGTTTTTGGGTTTTTTGTAGTAATTGTAACAGTAGCAACGAAAAAGTAAATAAGTGAAGAACAATATATGGAAAGCTCATCGGCAATGGATCAGTGATGGATAATTATGCCGGATGCGATTCCTCGTGTCATAGCTATAACATAGGGTGACACAGAACTAGCTCCAATTCATCAATGTAATGTAGGCATGTATTCCGTAAATAGTCATACGTGCTTATGGAAAAGAACTTGCATGACATCTTTTGTCCTACCCTCCCGTGGCAGCGGGGTCCTAGTGGAAACTAAGGGATATTAATGCCTCCTTTCAATAGAGAACCGGACCAAAGCATTAGCACATAGTGAATACATGAACTCCTCAAACTACGTTCATCACCGAGAAGTATCCCGATTATTGTCACTTCGGGGTTGTCGGATCATAACACATAATAGGTGACTATAGGCTTGCAAGATAGGATCAAGAACACACATATATTCATGAAAACATAATAGGTTCAGATCTAAAATCATGGCACTCGGGCCCTAGTGACAAGCATTAAGCATAGCAAAGTCATAGCAACATCAATCTCAGAACATAGTGGATACTAGGGATCAAACCCTAACAAAACTAACTTGATTACATGGTAAATCTCATCCAACCCATCACCATCCAGCAAGCCTACGATGGAATTACTCATGCACGACGGTGAGCATCATGAAATTGGTGATAGAGGATGGTTGATGATAACGGCGACGACGAATCCCCCTCTCCGGAGCCCCAAACGGACTCCAGATCAGCCCTCCCGAGAGAGATTAGGGCTTGGCGGCGGCTCCGTGTCGTAAAACGTGATGAAACTTTCTCTCCGATTTTTTTCTCCGCGAGACAGAATATATGGAGTTGGAGTTGAGGTCGGTGGAGGTCCAGGGGGCCCATGAGATAGGGGGGCATGCCCTACAGGGGGGCGCCCCCCTGTCTCGTGGACAGGCCCTGGGCCCCCTGGTGTATTTCTTTCGCCCAGAAATTCTTATTAATTCCAAAAAGTGCCTTCGTGGATTTTCAGGACATTCCGAGAATTTTTCTTTTCTAACATAAAACAACATCATGTGAGTTCTGCTGAAAACAGCGTCAATCCGGGTTAGTTTCATTCAAATCATGCAAGTTAGAGTCCAAAACAAGGGCAAAACTGTTTGGAAAAGTAGATACATTGGAGACGTATCAACTCCCCCAAGCTTAAACCTTTGCTTGTCCTCAAGCAATTCAGTTGATAAACTGAAAGTGATAAAGAAAAACTTTTACAAACTATGTTTGCTCTTGTTGTTGTAAACATGAAAAGCCAGCATTCAAGTTTCAGCAAATATTATGAACTAACCATACTAACAACAACACCTAGGTCTCACAATTAATCATATCAATAGCATAATCATCTAGCGAGCCATAATAATAAAACTCGGATGACAACACTTTCTCAAAACAATTATAACATGATATAACAAAATGGTATCTCGCTAGCCCTTTCTGAGACCGCAAAACATAAATGCAGAGCACCTTTAAAGATCAAGGACCGACTAAACATTGTAATTCATGGTAAAAGAAATCCAGTCAAGTCATACCCAATATAAACCAATAGTAATGAATGCAAATGACAGTGTGCTCTCCAGCGGGTGCTTTTTACTAAGAAGGGTGATGACTCAACATAAATAGATAGGCCCTTCGCAGAGGGAAGAAGGGATTTGTAGAGGTGCCAGAGCTCGATTTTAAAATAGAGATTGAATAACATTTTGAGCGGCATACTTTCACTGTCAACGCAACAACTATGAGATGGCTGTATCTTCCATACTACATGCATTATAGGCAGTTCCCAAACAGAATGGTAAAGGTTTATACTCCCCCAACCACCAACAAGTATCAATCCATGGCTTGCTCGAAAAAACGAGTGCCTCCAACTAACAACAACCCTGGGGGAGTTTTGTTTAATTATTTTGATTTGCTTTGATCTTTTTGGATCATGGGACTGGGCATCTCGGTTACCGGCCCTTTCTCGTGAATGAGGAGCGGAGTCCACTCCTCGTGAGAATAACCCACCTAGCATGGAAGATATAGGCAGCCCTAGTTGTAACATGAGCTGCTCGAGCATACAAAACAGAATTTCATTTGAAGGTTTGGAGTTTGGCACATACAAATTTACTTGGAACGGCAAGTAAATACCGCATATAGGAAGGTATAGTGGACTCATATGGAACAACTTTGGGGTTTAAGGAGTTTGGATGCACAAGCAGTATTCCCGCTTAGTAAAGGTGAAGACTAGCAAAAGACTGGGAAGCGACCAACTGAGAGAGCGACAACAGTCATGAACATGCATTAAAATTAATTTACACCGAATACAAGCATGAGTAGGATATAATCCACCATGAACATAAATGTCGTGAAGGCTATGTTGATTTGTTTCAACTACATGCGTGAACATGTGCCAAGTCAAGTCACTCAATTCATTTAAAGGAGGATACCATGCCATCATACCACATCATAATCATTCTAATAGCATGTTGGCACGCAAGGTAAACCATTATAACTCATAGCTAATCAAGCATGTCACAAGCAACTATAATCTCTAAATGTCATTGCAAATATGTTTACTTCATAATAGCTGACTCAGAAACGATGAACTCATCATATTTACAAAAACAAGATTGGTCGAGTTCATACCAGCTTTTCTCATCCCAATAAGTCCATCATATATCGTCATTATTGCCTTTCACTTGCACGACCGAACGATGTGTACAATAATAAGAGTGCATGTGCATTGGACTAAGCTGGAATCAGCAAGCATTCAACTCAAAAGAGAAGACAAGTAATATGGGCTCTAAATTAAATAAACAATCATGCATATGAGAGCCACTAAGTATTTTCGATATGGTCTTCTCGACCACCAAAGGAAAGAAAAGAAAATAAAACTATTTACACGGGAAAGCTCCCAACAAGAAAGAAGAAGAACTAGAAATCTTTTTGGGTTTTCATTTTAATTCCTACTACAAGCATGGGAATTAAACTAACTAATTTTTTTGTTTTTCTCAAGGTTTATCAAACACACAAGAAGAAAACTAGAAAAAGAAATTTAAACTAGCATGGATAATACAATGAAAGAGTATGAGCACCGACGACTAGTGTGTGAACATGAATGTAAAGTCGGTGAGAAATACGTACTCCCCCAAGCTTAGACTTTTGGCCTAAGTTGGTCTAATACCAAGGATCGCCTGGATGATATCCATAAGTGAAATCGGGGTTGTACTGAGATGCAGTGGCAACCGCCTCCTGAGCTGTAGCGTGTTGGCGAGCTGCCTCCACTCCCCTCTCGTATTCAGCTGCTTCCTCCCTGGTGACAACATATCTTCCTTTTGCCTGAAAATCAAAAAGGTAGGGAGCAGGAAGAGTAACAGGGACGACATTGCGTCTGTCATAGATTAGTCGATAATGGAGGAATTGTTCATTCCTCTCAAGAAAATGATGACTAAACATAGCTTCTTTATCCAAATAAACAGGAGGTATTATCATATCTCCCTCTTGTGGGGCTATGCCAAGAGAATTAACCACATGGGTTGCATAAATTCCTCCAAATAAATTTCCCTTTCTACTATTATTCTGCAACCTATGTGCAACTATTGCCCCCAAGTTATAACCTTTATAAACTAACACAACACTCTTGAGGACACACAGATCAGGGACACACATGTGACATGCTTCATCCTTACCATTAATACATCTACCGACGAAGAGAGCAAAATAATGTATAGCAGGAAAATGAATGCTCCCTATGGTAGCTTGTGCTATGTCCCTAGATTCTCCCACAGTAATACTAGCAAGAAAATCTCTAAATTCAGATTTGTGAGGATCATTAATATTACTCCACTGCGGGAGTATGCAAGCAGTTGTGAAATCCTCTAAATCCATGGTATAAGATGTATCATATATATCAAATATGACACTAGGAGAATTACGCACACAGTTATATTTAAACCTCCACAAAAAGGAATCAGTCAATTGATAGTACAGAGGACACTTATCTTGTAAGAAGTCCTCCAACTCAGCATTACGCACATACACGTCAAATTCCTCCTTAAAGCCTGCTCTGAACATAAAATCATCGGATGCCCACTCACAAGCTCGTACATTCGCGTCCCTCGATAATGCAACATCTTGCTCACGTATAGCAATCCTGGGTCCTTTCTTCACCGAGGAACCACCTTGGTACATTCTTCTAAGCATATTTCTTTTTCTGAAATAAATCTGAAATTTTTAGTAACTTCAAAATAAAAGTGCATAAAACTAAACAAGATTGGCAGCAACTACTCCTACAAGTGCCTAGAGCCTATATCATGCATTAGAATTGCTTGGGACCTCATAAATTTAACATGCAAGCTCAAGAACATGGTCACCTATGCAGCAAAAATTGCAATGAATAAAGCACTAGAACAAAAACTACTTGGACCAATGGAGGAGTCACATACCAAGCAACAATCTCCCAAAGCAGTTTTGTGAATGGAGCTTTGAGCAAGGAGATCGAAAATCGCAGCAAAACGAGCTAGAACTCGTTGAGCTGGATGGGGATTTTTTTGGGTGAAAGATGAAGTGTGTGGGTGCTGGCATAAGTGGAGGGGGGCCACCAGGGGCCCACGAGATAGGGGGCGTGCCCTATAAGGGGGGGGTGCCCTCCACTCTCGTGGCCTGGTGCTTGCCACTCCTGCAGTGATTTCAGTGCCTAAAATCCTCAAATATTCAAGAAAAATCATACTAAATTTGCAGGGCATTTGGAGCACTTTTATTTTCGGGATATTTTTTTATTGCACGGATAATTCAGAAAACAGACGGATAATACTATTTTTGCTTTATTTAATCTAAATAACAGAAAGTAAAAAGAGGGTACAGAAGGTTGTGCCTTCTAGTTTCATCCTTCTCATGATCATCAAAATGAACCCACTAACAAGGTTGATCAAGTCTTGTTAACAAACTCATTCCGAATAACACGAAACCGGAAAAATTTCGAATAACACTAAGTTACCTCAACGGGGATATGAAAATCCCCAACAATAAGAATATCATACTTTTTCTTGATAGTAGGGAGAGGAAATTCAAAACCTCCAAAAATAATAGTTGGAACTTTTTCAATAGAAATGATGCTATGAACTTGAGATTGTTTCCTCGGAAAGTGTACCGTATGCTCATTACCATTAACATGAAAAGTGACATTGCCTTTGTTGCAATCAATAACAACCCCTGCAGTGTTCAAAAAAAGGTCTACCAAGGATAATAGACATACTATCGTCCTCGGGAATATCAAGAATAACAAAGTCCGTTAAGATAGTGACATTTGCAACCACAATAGGCACATCCTCACAAATACCGACAGGTATAGCAGTTGATTTATCAGCCATTTGCAAAGATATTTCAATAGGTGTCAACTTATTCAATTCAAGTCTACGATATAAAGAGAGAGGCATAACACTAACACCGGCTCCAAGATCACATAAAGCAGTTCTAACATAATTTCTTTTAATAGAGCATGGTATAGTTGGTTGATTCGTCTCCAACGTATCTACAATTTTTGATTGTTTCATGCTATTATATTACCCCTTTTGGATGTTTATGGGCTTTATTTTACATATTTATATCATTTTTGGGACTAACCTACTAACCGGAGGCCCAGCCCATATTGCTGTTTTTTGCCTATTTCAGTATTTCGAAGAAAAGGAATATCAAACGGAGTCCAAACGGAATAAAACCTTCGGGAGTGTTATTTTTGGAACAAATATGATCCGGAGAGCTTGGAGTCCAAGTCAAGAAGCCCCCGAGGCTCCCACGAGATAGGAGGGCGCGTCCCCCCTGTAGGGCACGCCCCCGTGTCTTATGGGCCCCTCGGGCGGCCACCGACGTACTTATTCCTCCTATATATACCTACGGACCCTGAAAACATCCAGGAGCACCACGAAACACAATTTCCACCGCCGTAACCTTCTGTATCCGCGAGATCCCATCTTGGATCCTTAGCCGGCACTCTGCCGAAGGGGGAATCAACCACGGAGGGCTTCTACATCAACACCATAGCCCCTCAGATGAGTTGTGAGTAGTTTACCATAGACCTACGGGTCCATAGTTATTAGCTAGATGGCTTCTTCTCTCTTTTTGGATCTCAATACAATGTTCTCCCCCTCTCTTGTGGAGATCTATTCGATGTAATCTCTTTTTGCGGTGTGTTTGTCGAGATCCGATGAATTGTGGGTTTATGATCAAGTTTATCTATGAATAATATTGGAATCTTCTCTGAATTCTTTTATGTATGATTGAGTTATCTTTGCAAGTCTCTTCGAATTATCAGTTTGGTTTGGCCTACTAGATTGATCTTTCTTGCCATGGGAGAAGTGTTTAGCTTTGGGTTCAATCTTGCGGTGTTCTTACCCAGTGACAGAAAGGGTTGCAAGACACGTATTGTATTGTTGCCATCGAGGATAACAAGATGGGGTTTATATCATATTGCATGTGTTTATCCCTCTACATCATGTCATCTTGCTTAAGGCGTTACTCTGTTCTTATAAACTTAGTACTCTAGATGCAGGCAGGAGTCGGTCGATGTGTGGAGTAATAGTAGTATATGAGGGCAGGAGTCGGTCTACTTGTTATGGACGTGATGCCTATATACATGATCATGCCTAGATAATCTCATAACTATGCGCTTTTCGATCAATTGCTCGACAGTAATTTGTTCACCCACCGTAATACTTATGCTATCTCAAGAGAAGCCTCTAGTGAAACCTATGGCCCCCGGGTCTATCTCTTATCATACTTGCTTTCAATCTATCTTTATTTGCATTTTTACTTTTTGCATCTATCTTATAAAATACCAAAAATATATTACTATCTCTATTAGATCTCACTTTCACAGGAGGCCATGAAGGGATTGACAACCCCTTTATCGCGTTGGTTGCGAGTTCTCAGTTTGTTTGTGTAGGTGCGTGGGAATTTTGAGGAGCCTCCTACTGGATTGATACCTTGGTTCTCAAAACTGAGGGAAATACTTATGCTACACTTTGCTGCATCACCCTCTCCTCTTCGAAGAAAACCAACGCAAGCTCAAGACTTAGCAAGAAGGATTTCTGGCGCCGTTGCCGGGGATGTCTTAGCTCAAGTCAAGACATACCAAGTACCCATCACAAACCCATCTCCCTCGCATTTGCATTATTTGCCTCTCGTTTTCCTCTCCCCCACTTCACCCTTGCCGTTTTATTCGCCCTCTCTTTCCCAATCTCCTCCTCTCTTTTTCGCTTGCCATTTTTCTGTTTGCTTGTGTGTTGGATTACTTGTTGCCATGGCACAAGATAATACCAAGTTGTGTGACTTCTCGAATACCAATAATAATGATTTACTTAGTACTCCGATTGCTCCTCTTAATGATGTTGAGTCTCTTGAAATCAATGCTGCTTTGCTGAATCTTGTTATGAAAGATCAATTCGCCGGCCTTCCCAGTGAAGATGCCGCTACTCATCTAAACAATTTTGTTGATTTGTGTGATATGCAAAAGAAGAAAGATACGGATACCAATATTGTCAAATTGAAGTTATTTCCGTTTTCACTTAGAGATCGTGCTAAAATTTGGTTTTCGTCTTTGCCCAAAAATAGTATTGATTCTTGGAACAAGTGCAAAGATGCTTTTATCTCTAAGTATTTTCCTCCCGCTAAGATCATCACTCTTAGGAACGATATTATGAATTTTAAACAACTTTATCATGAGCATGTTGCCCAATCTTGGGAAATAATGAAATTGATGCTTCGCAATTTCCCTACTCATGGTTTGAATTTATGGATGATCATACAAAATTTTTATGCCGGTTTGAACTTTGCTTCTAGAAATCTCTTAGATTCGGCCGCGGGAGGCACGTTTATGGAAATTACGTTAGGAGATGCTACAAAATTACTTGATAATATTATGGCTAATTATTCTCAATGGCACACCGAAAGATCTTCTAGTAAAAAAGTGCATGCTATAGAAGAAATCAATGTTTTGAGTGGAAAGATGGATGAACTTATGAAGATGTTTGCTACTAAAAATACTCCTCTTGATCCCAATGATATGCCTTTGTCTTCCTTTCCAATTTCCCTTAAAGAAAGGCATGGAACACTTTCCAAGAAAAAAAGTCAAATTACCTTATGAATCTATCATGCGTGCTACTTATGAATCTAGTGCCAAAGATGGCACTCGTTAGATCTATCCTTGCTTTTTATGCCCAGCTAGGGGCGTTAAACGATTGCGCTAGTTGGGAGGCAACCCAATTTTTCTTTGTGTTTTTTGTTTTTGCTCCCATTTAGGAATAAATCTTGCATCTACCTTCTGTTTAGATGTGTTTTTATCTTTTAATTAGTGTTTGTGCCAAGTAGAACCTATAGGATAACCTACGATGATAGTTGATTTGATTCTGCTGAAAAACAGAAACTTTGCACGCACGAATATAATTTTGTTAAATCACAGGAACGTGATTTTGCGTTGATTCTTTTTCCTGCTGTTCAATAGACAAATTTTCCAGCACTTCCTATTTTGGTAGGATTTTTAGAGTTTCATAAGTTTGCATTAGTTACAGATTGCTACAGACTGTTCTGTTTTTGACAGATTCTGTTTTTCGTGTGTTGTTTGCTTATTTCAATGCATCTATGGCTAGTAACTTAGTTTATAAACCATAAAGAAGTTGGAATACAGTAGGTTTAACACCAAAATAAATAAAGAATGAGTTAATTGCAGTACCTTATGTGGTGGTTTTGTTTTCTTTCACTAACGGAGCTTATAAGATTTCCTGTTGAGTTTTGTGTTGTGAAGTTTTCAAGTTTTAGGTAAAGCTTTTATGGACTATGGAATAAAGGGTGGCAAGAGCCTAAGCTTGGGTATGCCCATGGCACCCTAATATATTCAAGGATAGCCAAAAGCCTAAGTTTGGGGATGCCCCGGGAAGGCATCCCCTCTTTCGTCTTCGTTCATTGGTAACTTTACTTGGAGCTATATTTTTATTCGCCACATGATATGTGTTTTGCTTGGAGCGTCATGTATTATATTAGTATTTGCTTGTTAGTTTGCCACAATAATCCTTGCTGTACACACCTTTTGGGAGAAGCCTATTTGATTAGAATTTGCTAGAATGCTCTATGTGCTTCACTTATATCTTTTGAGCTTGATAGTTTTTGCTCTAGTGCTTCACTTATATCTTTTAGAGCACGGTGGTGTCTTAATTTTGAAGAAATTGCTAGTCTCTCATGCTTCACTTATATTATTTTGAGAGTCTTTTAGAACAGCATGATTTTTGCTATTATCATGAAGTTGGCCCTAGAATGATGAGCATCCAAGTTGGGTATAAAAAAAACTATCATAGGAAGTGAATTGGATGCTATGATCAACTTGATACTTGATAATTGTTTTGAGATATGGAGGTAGTGATATTAAAGTTATTCTAGTTGGGTGATTATGAATTTAAAGAATGCTTGTTTTGAAGTTTGTGATTCCCGTAGCATGCACGTATGGTGAACCGCTTTGTGATGAAGTTGGAGCACAATTTTATTTATTGATTGTCTTCCTTATGAGTGGCGGTCGGGGACGAGCGATGGTCTTTTCCTACCAATCTATCCCCCTAGGAGCATGCGCGTAGTGGTTTTATTTTTGATGACTTCTAAATTTTTGCAATAAGTATATGAGTTATTTTGATTAATGTTGAGTCCATGGATTATACGCACCCTTTCACCCTTCCACCATTGCTAGCCTCTCTTGTGCCGCGCAATTTTCGCCGGTACCATACACCCACCATACTCCTTCCTCAAAACAGCCACCATACCTACCTATTACGGCATTTCCATAGCCATTCCGAGATATATTGCCATGCAACTTTCCACCGTTCCGTTCATATGACACACATTACTTTTGTCATATTGCTCTTTGCATGATCATGTAGTTGACATCGTATTTGTGGCAAGGACACCTTCATAATTTTCATACATGTCGCTCTTGATTCATTGCATATCCCGGTATTACCGCCGGAGGCATTCATATAGAGTCATATTTTGTTCTAGCTTTGAGTTGTAAATCAATAAAAGTGTGATGATCTTCATTATTAGAGCATTGTCCTAGTGAGGAAAGGATGATGAAGGCTATGATTCCCCCACAAGTCGGGATGAGACTTCGGACTTTACAAAAAGAAAAAAATGAGAAAAAAAAAGAGAAAGGACAAAAAGAAAAAAAAAAGGCCAAAGAAAAAAAAGAGAAAAAGAAAAAGGAAAAAAATAAAATGAGAGAAAAAGAGAGAAAGGACAATGCTACTATCTCTTTTTCCACACTTGTGCTTCAAAATAGCACCATGATCTTCATGATAGATAGTCTCCTATGTTGTCACTTTCATATACTAGTGGGAATTTTTCATTATAGAACTTGGCTTGTATATTCCAATGATGTGCTTCCTCAAAACACTACAAAAAAATTACATTTCCGTGATTATACGTGTTTGTCACAGTAGGTCGCGTTTTTTGTCATGCATGTACATCCATGACAAATTTATGACAGAATCGAGATAGTCATACCTGTGCTGTCGTAGAAGTGTTCGATGACATTACCAAAATTATCATCACGGAAGTGTCCACTTCCATGACGATAAATCGCGCGTCACAGAAGTGCTTTCGTTAAGGGTGACCGACACGTGGCATCCACCGTAAGGGAACACCGTTAAGCTATTGGGTCGGGTTTTGGATCCGATAACCCGTTAACAGCCCTGACCAATGGGGATTTTCCACGTGTAAAATCATCATTGGCTGGAGGAAACACGTGTCAGCTCATTGTTGGGACAGATGTCATCCACTCTTTGGACAGAAGGCGCCTATGATACATCGACACGTGGCATGGCCCAACAGAGGCCCATTCCTGTGAAAAGGCCGGCCCGTTTGACTTGGTTAAAAGGTGACGGGCCGGCCCATGGAAAGCCTGTTAACGACCTATTCGCATATAGCCCATTTACAGCACGCTAACCCAAGGCCCGTTACACCCTATCCGAATTAGGCCCAGTAGCGTCATCTGGGCCATCCAATATGATTCCAGCCCATTTTCACTTCTGGCCCATGTATGGCCCATGACGTCTTTCGGCCCATATGAGGCCCTATGTAACTCTTGGCCTATTAACGGCCCGTGGTGAAACTGGCCCGCGATGAACAGTGTATTACTTTAGACCCATTAACGGCCCGTGGTGAAACTGGCTCGTAATGAACAGTGTATCACTTTATACCCATTAAGGGCCCGTTATTCAGTTGGGCCGTTTAAAACCCATGTTATCTTTCAGCCTTCTCAGAGCCCATTTATTCTTGGGGTTATTTGCAGCATTCGGTTACTTACGGCCCGTTACTGTCATTTTCTGCTTGTGGGCCAAATTCAGCCCGTCATTACAGTCGGCCCGTTTGTGGTCCTTTAGTCTGTTGGGCCATTTTCATAGCATCACCAAATACGGCCTATTAACAGCCCGTTATGGTTAGCCAATAAAACATACGATTTCCATTATAGGCCCGTCTATGGCCCATTAAAGGCCAGTACAAGACCCATAAATGAGTCGGCGGCCCATGGATCCTACATGACGTAGAAGGCCCATGGATCCTGCGAGACGTAGAAGGCCCATGGACACTGCGAGACGTAGAAGGCCCATGGATCCTGCGAGACGTAGAAGGCCCATGGATCCTATGAGACGTAGAAGGCCCATGGATCCTACGAGACGTAGAAGGCCCATGGTCAGGCGAGTTGGCCCCCATTTGAACGATATAGCATATTCAAAGAATTATCCTACTCAATACTATCACCTCTAAAAAGCATACACTATACAACAAAGAGATCAAGGCATAGAAAGGTAGAATAATCCTACACTATACAATAAAGAAATTACAGCCGATTATACCCACTGGGCATTATGGTACGGCACAGGTGATAATAAAGCATACACAAACAACAAATTACATACACTGGGAAAATATGGCTCATACATCATGGACGCCCATCAACTTAACTCCATTTGAACTATAATCTCTTCAGAAAATAGGATTGGCCGGATTCAGATAACACAAATTTCAGTCTGCAAAATCTCCAATTCCTTCATGGTCACCTCGGTGTCTTGTTTCATTTTTTGACTCCTGCATCTAATACCTGCATGTCCAGTCTCAACTTGTTGATTATACGTTGACAATCATGTACACGTTGTCTTGCCACCTCTAGTTGATGCTCATGAACATCAGCACATTCCAATTCCAATCCATAATCATTCGGTAATGGCCATGCCGCACTGCTCGCAGATTTTTGTGTTGATGTCACTTCATCCTGAAATGTTTCTGTAAGTACACATGACTAGGGCAAAAATATAGTTACAACAGTGAAGTGAACAAGACACTATTTTGTACTACATGGCAAAACAGAACAAACAATAATGTTACACGTCACTTTCACCAAAAAATGTTACACGTCATGAAGCATAAGCAGGTGATATTTTAAAAATTATAAAAAAGATAGTCTGTGCAGCCTGCATACAGAAATCCCTCTTAGCTCACCAGAGGAGCATGATGTTGGGGCCCAATCGAAAACACAGACAAGTTACAAATTTGGACAGCACGTTGCGTATAAGTAAGCAAGCAGTTGGCCATTCTGTACCTCAATTAAAGTCTTAGGGAGCATAATGAACAGCAGAGGGTTTCATACAAACATACTACAACAGGCAAAACTATGCAATCATTAGCATAATATAAACTAGATTGTGAGCCTCATGCAATAATAGTTGGTTAATAGACTTAAAAGCTTTAGGCACACTTCGGCAGAGTAATTAAATGGTAAGGCCTTTAATTATGTCAACTAATAGTGATACAAGTACCAAACATCAGGCATAATTATTTGGGCATCTCATTAAGTGAGGAAAAATAAAGCAATTGAAAAGAGAAAATTAACTATGCCTGAAACAAACAAGGAATTGAACTGTTGAGTTGCATACAGTGACTTACCTTAGCAGGTTGAAGAGGCTCAGCGCAGCTCCTACTTCTCTTGCAAGGCTCCTTCCTAACATTTTGTACTTGGAAATCCTCAATCTTATCTTCATTGCACCCCCTCTGCAAGGTGACAAAAACTAGTTACTCGTCTCCTTGGAAGATAAATATGCATACTTTCCAGTATGTGAACACAAAATGATGAGATTATAACAAAACAACACCACATAATGAAACATGCCGCATCTCTTGCACTTGCAAACAATGAAATGAGCATTTACTATGTCTGCACTATGTAAAAACTAGGCATACCTTCGAACTGGATCTCCAGGTACTCTTGGAGAGCCTACTGTAGTGTACAGCCAAACCTTTATTCACCTATGAATTAGACAAGGCCCCACTACAACAGACCTTAGTGTTTAAATCGTTGACAAGCTCTGTTAGAGTGTTAGCTCAAGAACAACAAGTAATCAAAGCAAACAGTCCTAGTATGACTGGCTGATGCAAACAAGCAATTGAACAGATGTGTGAGCAAATCTTACATATCAACAAAAGAAGCAAAGAAGGAGGCTTAAAGACCATCACTTGACTGACCAGATTTAAGGGGCATTTAAACATCATGTGCATTGTATGAACTAACATAAACATTGCATATTCCAGATTCTACAATGGAATGCACATGTATTAGGTTATGCCATGTATGATGATGCCTAAATGTACAGATAGCAGGCAGGAGTGATTCATCATTGCACGCACAATTGAATTGCAGGTTAAGGGCCAGTTCGATTCCGCCTTTTCAGGGTATATTGTCAAAATAAGCCATAAAAGATGTAAAGAAGTCATTTTTGAGTTATGGGCTTGGGCTTAACTAATTTCGCTTTGGAGGGGGGTGTTTCGGGTAGAACCTCACTAAAAATTGAAGGGAAGGGGAATGATGAATTGCTACAAGCTGCTCCTGCTGCTGCTATATGATGAATTGCTATGATCTGCTCCTGCTGCTGCTATGATGAATTGCTATGAGCTTCTGCTGGTATATGATGAATTGCAGACTGTTGCTGCTGTATGATGAGTTGCTATGAGCTGTTGCTGCTGCTGCTATATGATGAGTTGCTACAAGTTGCTCCTGCTGCTGCTATATGATGAATTGCTATGAGCTGCTCCTGCTGCTGCTATATGATGAATTGCTATGAGCTGCTGCTAGTATATGATGAATTGCAGACTGATGTGTTGTATGGTGAGTTGCTATGAGCTACTGCTGTTGCTATATGATGCTTTCAGGTGGTGCTGCTATATGATAATAACCAGCCACTTGGACCATCGAATTTCAACAAATAATTGTTCTTCATTTAAATGTGGGTCATGCATTCTTCGTTTAAATTAGGCAATGGGATCTCTATGGAAAACATTGACCAAAGTAGATTGTGCCAAGTAGATGGTATCTTTGTATTTGCATTTTGAGCAAATAGTGACGGTCTGTTTTCCTATCATATTAATTACTGCACTGGGTTCAATTTGTGATGTTTGCAAGTCAAATTAATTTCCATATGTGCAGCAAAATGAAAAATATATATAATGCAATCTAGACTTTCCACTGATCATACCAAAGATAAGCTGAAAACGCAATGGAAAGAACTGGTTGGCGTATTACATGGAGCTTATATTCACAGGTGCTTATTTTCTTAGGATAACTCGTAATAACTGTCCCTAAGAAACTTGGATAATAGAACTGGCATACAAATAACATGTCACGATGATTGCAATGAAGGAGTGACGTACCATAGCACACTGTATAGGCTCACCGCTGCCTCTCCTTTTTTTGTGATGTTCCATGAAATTGCCACATACATCTTGTACTTTTTCATTGTGTAACGCTATCTGCAAGTTGACACGGCTAATTTTAGACATCTCTACATGATACTACATTGCATATCCCTTGCGCATATTTAAACCACCAATTAACGATTGTGTGCGTACCATAAACTAGCCATGACTCTGTATGCTGGACTGGCAGGCACTCTAAGGGAGCCTAATGTAGTGCACTGGAATTCCTACATGCCACCTACGATTTTGTGTAATGTACTGCCCCTGTTCCTAAATATATGTCTTTGTAGAGATTCCAGTATGGACCACATACATATGTATATAGATGTATTTTCGAGTGTAGATTCACTCATTTTGCTCTGTATGTAGCCTACAGTGGAACCTCTAGAAAGACTTATATTTAGGAACGGAGGTACGAGGTAGTATCATGTATGACATCTACATATCTAATTTAGCAGCCAGTAGTAGAAATCATTGTCTGCACAAAGGGATTACTGGTCGAAAATCCTAGCAAAGCACGCTGGCAGGCACAGAACAATACAAGAGAGAGAGAGACGCGCTTACAAGATCATAGCAATGCCTCAGTCCAGGATCTTGGTTGGCCAAGCTGTTAGATCCAGAAGAAACATCGTCCTTGTAGTTTTTGCCAGTTGCATAACAGGTAACAGCGACCGGTTAGTATATTTGAAGTACATCGGGCAGGTGATGCTGGACGGGTTTAAAGGTGACAAGTACCTAGGCTGTGGCGGGTGCTTGGCATCTCTCCAGACGGTGGGAATCAGGTTAGAAATGTCGAGGGTGATGATGCTACGCTGGCTGTCGGGGTCCGGTAAGGAGATCTAGAACCGTCGAGTAGGGTGTTTGTGGAGCGGCTCCGGTAGGGTGGACTACAGTGTGGGCGAAGGGGATCTGTGGTCGTGGACGAGGGCGTAGGTGAAGCTGCTCCGGTGGTTGGGTTAAGGATGGTGTCGACGACGTGGATCTGCGGCTTTGGACGGGGCGTCAGAAGCTGCTCCGGTGGTTGGGTTAAGGATGGTGTCGACGATGCGGATCTGCAGCCGTGGACGGGGCCTCAGAAGCTGCTCCGGTGGTTGGGTTAAGGGTGGTGTCGACGATGTGGATCTGCGGCCATGGACGGGGCATCAGAAGCTGCTCCGGTAGGTTGGATGACGGTGCGAGGAAGCGGATCTGAGGCCGTGGACTTGTGAGTTGGAAAAGGGCCCCGGTAGGGTTGATAATGGTATAGGCGAAGCTACTCCAGTAGGGTTGATGCTGGTGTCGATGAAGCGGCTCCGGTAGGGTTGAGGAAGGTGTCGGCGAAGCGCCTCCGGTAGGGTTGAGGAAGGTGTCGGCGAAGAGGATCAGAGGCCGTCGACGGGGGCGTCGGTGGGGCGGCTCCGAGGGGTGTGGACGAAGCGTCTCCGGTGGGGAGTACGAATGAGCCGCTGCAGATGCGCGGCGGTTTACGAGAGTACCTGCGAAGCAGATCCGGCGCCGTGGACAAGGCTGGCACTGAATGGGCTGTGGTACAGTGGTGGATGAGCAGTCTACTTGTTTCTAGGGGAGGTGGGAGGGGTAGATGCGGTCGCAGAAGCAGATCCGGTGAGGTGGACGCCGCTGGCAGTGAATGGGCTATGGTACGCTGGTGGATGAGCAGTCTAGGGTTTCGAGAGGGGAGGGGAGAAAGGGCGATGAAGTACAGACGGCGTGATGTAAGATGCTCTGGTGCTGTGGAGTTTGTCGTTTTTGCGGGAGGAGGGGAGAGGAAATGGGGGTGGCGTGTAGCGGGGGGAACCGGAAGTTACCAAAGCAGCCCCGACCTATCATGTAGATGAGGGCGGTATTGTAACTGTTGGTCTCCATGCACCAAGGACAAAAGGGGGATTTCGCATGCTAAAGACTAAGGTGGCGGAAATTTTAGAAGGAGGCGGGAGATTTTGCCACCCGCGGGATCGTTCATATCCAGTTTCAACTAATTTTGGACCGTGCTAGTAGGAAGGTCATGCTAGACTGTGTACACGGGGCACGCGTCATCAGTTAATAACTGGTGTGAAGTCCACCCCAGAAAAAAAGACAATAACTCGGGATGATGCGCCGATAACTTGGACGTTCACACGGGCGCGGCCAATCGTACGGGTGTAGTGGCGCGTTCACAAAAAAGGGATCAAACGCTCAGCCTATGTATTTCTTGTGTAAATAGATAATTTAGTGCCATTGGTTATTTACTTTAAACATAATGCATTGACGTTTTAGTGTAGAGGCGCACAAAAAGAAATGGATATTGTAGTTAGCTACTTAAAAGTGTTACCTCATATGATTACATAGCCTACATTTCATAAATTACGTAACCGTTGAATTCATATATGAATATTACATATATATTACTTCAAAATAGAAAGTTAAATCATCCAAGACTAATGAATTTGAATGCAAGAGTAACAGTGGTGCATGTGCATGATAGCTACATTGGTTGTTTGAAGAAACATCACTGTAACTTTGGCATGCACAACTGAAAAAGGTTTATTTAAATAGAAAAAATGCGATATGTGAGTGTCCAATCTTTATAGCGTTGAATCGATATTGTACCTTTGGCCACGATATGAAGTAGATATTGACTTATGTTCAAGTGATGCACGTCCATGGTCGCTAGATAGTGATACGTGAATGAATTGTGCAATCTCTCTCACACGCATACATATCTCATTTCCCTGTGGGCATCGGAATCACACACGCGCACTTCGTGTATTTCTCTCCCTCCGTCAGGGTTAAATTCGTCTTTCTACCCCGTCCTACAAGTCTCTCACATAGAAACACACACGCTCTCTATGACTAACACGCCCACCCCTTTAATTCCGCCCACCCACAGCCACTAATGTCTCAAAGTATAATAATGTCTCTCACACATATGCTATCTACCTATCCCTTAATATAGCTAGATATGTGTCCCACAAACTCCTTCTCCCTACTAGCAAGATGCCCATGTGCGTTGCACGGAACATCAAGATGCATTTGTATGAGAAGTTTATCTTGTGGGGGAAAAGGATGAACGAGGGAATTCCTTATTTGCAAATGCGGAGAGGGGTGTGGGTATCTTTTTGCAAAATTGCCATATTTTCCTTCATGTCCGTCGGATATAAATCGGATGGCCTATATTGCAGGATGGCAGGAACACCATCATCACCAACTCTGTTTTTTATAAGAGTAGAGATATGTGAGTGTCACTGCCCCCTCCCCCCCACACACACTCCCCAACACCGAAGGAGTAGGGTGACACCTCGATCTTGATACTAATCTATCGACTCGCTTCTCTCACAAACATACACACACACACTACCCGGCACCGAAGGAGTAGGGTGACACCTCGATCTTGATACTAATCTATCGACTAGATTCTCTCTCAAACATACACACACACACTACCCGGCACTGAAGGAGTAGGGTGGCACATCGATCTTGATAATAATCTATCGACTCCTCTTTCAAACACACACACACACACACACACACACAATCGCTAGTTGTGCCTCTGTGCCTACTGCGCACACTCTCGATGCGTCTTTCTCCCCCCCCCCCAACAATGACAGCAGAAGGGTGACAACTCGATTTGATCATAATCTGTCAATTGGTTTCTCTCTCAAACATTGTGTCTCGGTGCCTCGCTCGGTAGCCCCCTTGGTATGTAGACTTCGCGTGCGCGCACAACTGTAGTGACAATGACGCTGAACCCAGTGTGCCTTGTTTTTATCGGCCTCATGTGATAGTTTTCACCCTGTTTTCTGTTAATTAACAAGGCAACCTTTTCTTCGTTACTACTCCCTCCGTTCCAAAATAGATGACTCAACTTTGTACTAACTTTAGTATAAAGTTGGGTCATCTATTTTGGAACGGAGGGAGTACTAGTGAATCTGAAATCATTCGGGGCAGACATAAAACATATCACTTCAACCCAATTATCGCAACAACTACTTTAAAAGAAATTAGCTAGCTGCCCGTGTGTTGCACGGAACATCAAGATGCATTTATATGAGTAGTTTATCTTGTGAGAGAAAAGGCTGAACGAGGGAAGGCCTTATTTGCGAGCGTGGAGAGACGTGTGGGTATATTTTTGCAAAATTGCCATAGTTTATTTCCTATCCGTTAGATATAAATCCGACGACCTCTATTGCAGGATGGCACGCACACCATCATCACAACTCTATTTTCTACTCCCTCCGTCCGAAAATACTTGTCATCAAAATGGATAAAAATAGATGTATCTAAAACTAAAATACGTCTAGATACATTTCCTTTTTTCCATTTTGATGACAAGTATTTCTGGACGGAGGGAGTATTTGTCTTTTTAGTGATTTCAACAAGTGACTATGACCGGACCTTACCAACATACTCAAAAAAGTAGTCCATAATTTTGATGTTGCCCTCTTTTCTTGTCAGTGCAGTGCCATCTGGATACCTCATTAATAAATCAAGGACAAATCTGACCCCTTCCTGAAAAGACATACGTAGCAAAATGAGTGAATCTACACTCTAAAATATGTCTACATACACATCCATATGTGGTAGTCCATTTGAAATCTGAAAAAGACAAATATTTAGAAACGAATGGAGTATATATAAGAGTAGACATGGAGATATATCTCCAGCATGGTCTACAACAAAAATGTGCTGGGCTGGTTAGCATCGGATGCTCGCAACACGATGACATGAGTTTGAATTCTATCTTTTAACTTTAGATTTGTATATTATATATTACTCTACTTATTTAATATATACTTCTTTCGCTATTGTACTGACAGTGGAACCGACAGAGCACTTAGAATATTAAGAATGGACTTGTTTCTTTTTAACTTTCTGTACGAAGCTGTAGCCACCCTGCAAGTCACGTGTACATTGTACATGCAATTAACTTTTTATAGAGGGACAATCATACAGGCAATTAACTTAAATGGATTGGATGTCACTCTATTATTTCCAACATAAAGAGCATCTCCAACGGCAGCCGGCAAATTTCCTCCCGCTTCCTTCCGCGGAGGACGACATCAAACGCCAGCGGCATACATTTTTACCACTCTAACCAACCAGATGAAATTCGTGCAAACACGGACTGGTTTCATATAAGCATGAAGGATTTCATATAAAAAGGCGGATCTTCATATAAAGATGATGGATTTCATTACATTTACATGAACTAAGAGGTGCCAATCCGGCTCTCTTGTATAATTAATACTCCCTCCGTCCGGAAATACTTGTCCAAGAAATGGATATATCTAGACTTATTTTAGTTCTAAATGGTCGCCCGCGGATCCCTTTGTCTTCCTCATGTCCGTCAGACACTTGCGGGGTTGACGAAGGTCCTCGGAAGAGATGAAGCAGCAAAGAAACCACCTGAATCTGCGGTCGTCGCCTCGACGGTGGCCTTTATGGGTCCCAAGTGGCGGCGGCCTCCTGTGTTCTACTTCTCCTCAATGATGGCGGCGGACAGGGAGAAGCTGGCCACCGACTGGTCGCTCTCCACGCACCCGGCTTCTGTCTCTGCCTGAATGGCGCTGCCGCAGGCACGGGAGGCGCGCCCACAGACACGGGAGGCGCAGCCACCGCAGACACTGGTGGCGCGGTACGACGCGGCAGCGACGGTGCTCGTACCGTCGTGCTCGCCGCCGTGCCGGCGTGGAGCAACTCGCCACTCCTCATCGAGCTGAACTAGAGCGGCGAGTTGCTGAACCACACGCCTGCTTGGGGCGGCAACTGGCTCCGTCGGGCCAAGCGAGGTTGGTGAAGCACCGAGCGGCCTCGCCCGTATCCGGAGGGCTCGGCGGGCCACCCAGCTGGGTAATATGCCAGAGAACGGCTCATCGGAAGCCATCAGAATGGTGGAGAAAATGGTGAAGGAGGAGATGGGGAGCGGCGGAGGGGTGCGATTCTTGCCCGCTGTCTGTCTGGCCTTGTGTAAATAGAGGGAGGACGGTAGGAGCTTGGCTGGTGTCTGGCCTCATTTAAACTGAGGGCGGACGGGAGGAGCTTGGCCGGTGTTGCGTTTAATTCCGGCCCGCTCATGAACGGACGTGTGGCCGGAGTAGGATTCTCAGTTTGCATGCGGGTTTAACGGAGGGGTTTAATGGAGGCACCGGGTGTGCAGCGGGCGGCGCAGTACTATTCGATTTGACAGCATTAATGAGCCGTCCAATCACAAAGGCCCTCGCCTCTCGTGAAACCGACCGAGCTAGACTGCCCCGCCCTCTAGCCTTTTAAAAATGTATATACTCCACTTTTGTACAGTTGTAGTATCGATGGATTGCGCCATGGAGCAAAACTTGAAATTAAAAAAAGGTGATACATATAGAGAGTGCTCGTGAACTATGTGTCATACATGGCAATAAATAAAGTACTACATGATACTTATATGATACATGGCGCAGGAGTACTAAGTATTATTAATACAGTTTTGTTAGAACTCATCTAGATGAGATATAATTTGGTCTCATTCATCTTTTATAGCCATTGGATGTGATGCTATAAGATGCGTGTGTGCTGACGTGGGTTGTATTTGTTCTTGTGCAACGAACTGACCACTGCATGTCATGTTTGATAGTCTCAAGTCATTAAAAGCATACAAGCCCCACATCTCTTCTTGGTTGATTCCTCTATTTATGTCAAAAAATAAGAAACAACGTGAGAGTTAATGCACCATGCCTATGTGTTAGACCATGGTTAATAGTATAGCCAGCTGTTGGCTATAAGCCAGTGCCATGTCATCTACAGTCCATCTTATCGAAAAAGCTCCTTCGCGTGCGCTCGTTGGAGCGATCGAATCGATCAAACGGAGAGTCTTGCGACAACTTCCCTGATATCTCACTGGACCCACCACATGATTGCAAAGATTTGCCAAGACGTGCATAACCCACCTATTAATTTCCATATAATCTGCCCCCCCCCAATTTTCAGTGGGGCCGGTGCAGGGCCCACAGTAATTACCATAACCCTTCCCCTAATCTTGTACGTAACCTAGTGCAGACTTTCCAAATAGGGGAGATCCTGGCTTGTCGGAAAGTGCACGTTGGCACGCGCGCGCGCACAATAGCAACGCCCCTTATCGGAAAAGAGTGTACTACTTTTTTATTATGTGACCCACCTTTCATTCTCACAAAGTGCCTAGGAGCACGTGCTAGAGCTGGCTCTTCACGAAGAGCCCGCTTACCTTCTCTCTCCTCTTCTCTTTCCTCCAACTAAGCAGAAATATACTAGTTTATTTCTTATAGCCTGCTGACTCAGCTCTATTGTACTTGCTCTTAGACTAGCCACAATGGTGAGTAACATACACTAGTAACATACACATATCCCTAGACTATGTTACTACCTTCATAGTGGGTACTACCTCCGTCCTGGTTTATAGGTCCCTTCTATAGTTTGTGCCAAATGTTAATGCATGTCAAGAAAAAATATCTCATTGGATTCGTCTTTGAACAAAGTTTTGAAAAATATAATGTTTGGTGACATGCGTGAACATTTTCTTAGTTTAATCTATGGTCAAAATTTGGCACGAAATACAATGGGGACCAATAAACCCGGACAGAGGTAGTAGTAACATAAGTGTGGTAACATGCAAAGCTTCATTTATTAGGTTATAGACTCATATTGCATTGGGACATGTGATGTTACAGTAACTAGCTAAGTTATTAATCTAGTCGTAATGGCGAGTACATCCGTAGTGCATGGTATCATAAGTTAGTATCATAGCTAACTTCATTTATTGCCATGCATGACACATAGTAGCACACCATTTAATATAATACAGTATCATGATATGATATTCAACTCTCTCTTTCTTCATTCAATTCTATGCCACATCATCAAATTTGCCTAGTTGGGATGCATGATACTACCTATGATACTACTATTACGACCAGCCTTATAACTACCTCTCTCCTCATTAACTCACTGCCACATAAGCAAATTTGCTGAGTTGGACTGGATGTTACTGCTGAAGTTACTCCCATGGTGGCTAGTCTTACTAGTATTTTGTTTTCGTAAGATGACTTATAATACTCACCTAGACGGAGGGAGTATTCGATTTGACAGCAGGCGGCACAGTTCCCGATACACCTTTAATGCAGACGACGGAGGGAGTAGCGGTTCCCGATATGTTAAACGGCCAATGCATCCTCCTTCAATTAATGCATGAGGGAAGTAATGGGAGGAGGTCCGGGAAAAGAGGTTGCACGATGTGAATGCAACGCAGTTTGCCCTCATTGCCCTCATATAAAGGTGCCCCTCCTCCATTCCAATGCATCTACCACATCGTACGCACCTAAGCACTTGCCTAAGCACCTACACTAAGCGCAAAAGAGCTTGCTCCAGACCCATGGCGGCGATGCGCGTGAGCGGCCAGCGGCTGCGCCAGATGGTCCACGACGTCGGCCTGCGGCATGGCGCCGAGGATCGTCTCCAGACGGTGTTGGAGACCGGCTGGTGGATGGCCGCCGTCGACGCCAACTACGACTCTCAGTTGGACCAGATGATCGTTGCCACCAGCAACAAGTTCACCGTCCTCAAGAATCTCGCGGACGACATCGCCGTACTCCTCCAGCCCCGCGCGCCCGGGCTCCTCATTGCCTGCCACCCTAATCGGCCTCCATGGCCGGAACCTCTTTCAAGCACTGGTGGCCTTGCGACTGCCCGCCGACGCCACGAAGAATGTCCACCTAGAGGTCGCTGAGGGAGTCCCGGACTAGGGGGTGTCCGGATAGCTGAACTATCATCATCGGCCGGACTCCAAGACTATGAAGATACAAGATTAAAGACTTCGTCCCGTGTCCGGATGGGACTTTCCTTGGCGTGGAAGGCAAGCTTGGCGATACGGATATGTAGATTTCCTACCTTTGTAACCGACTTTGTGTAACCCTAGCCCTCTCCGGTGTCTATATAAACCGGATGGCTGTAGTCCATAGGACGAACAACAATCATACCATAGGCTAGCTTCTAGGGTTTAGACTCCTTGATCTCGTGGTAGATCCACTCTTGTAACACACATCATCGATATTAATCAAGCAGGACGTAGGGTTTTACCTCCATCAAGAGGGCCCGAACATGGGTAAAACATCGTGTCCCTTGTCTCCTGTTACCATCCGCCTAGATGCACAGTTCGGGACCCCCTACCCGAGATCCGCCGGTTTTGACACCGACATTGGTGCTTTCATTGAGAGTTCCTCTGTGCCGTCACCATCAGGAAGGATGCCTTTTCCCGTCTTTAAAGACGGCGCCATCGTCAAGGGAGCTTTGGGCGCCGGCCAGACTATCCGGCTAGGTGGTTTTCTCATGACCGCCTGTTCGGCCACCGCCCCGACAATGACCTCTCAAGTCATTAAAAGCGATCTTCACGTCAGCTCGGAGTTCACCGAGCAGCTAGATCCGATTGAGCTCTCCTCCGTAAACGAGCTCTTGGATCGCATCGCCGCCCTGGGAGTCGCTACCGACTACGATCAGATTGGGCTTAAAACCGATCTGAGAGAAATTAACTCTCCCCAGGTTACCCACCATGTTGTCGTGGTAGAGGAACAATGCGGCGACTCTCCTTCTATGTTAAAAACCAACTATGTCCGGATTCCGGATCACTCCATGCCGGATTCCAGCGGAGGGACGGGCTTTGATCAAATACTGAACCTAAAGTCAGGCATCGGACCAAATTTGTTGGAAAGCGCTCAGCAAACCAAGCTTCTGAATCCGGAAGCTTCTTGGCCTTTGAGCCTCGGATCGGGCGGGGTTCCGAACTTAATTCCACCCACCCACCCAAACATATGCGATCTATCTCAAATACGGCAAGAGCCCGATGAAACAGTACATCGTTACTGGGCCAGATTCCTCCTGGTTATGAACAGGATAAAGGACTGCCATGAAGAAAGCGCGATTTCAATCTTCTACAACAATTGCACGGACAAGGGAATCATAAACGCCATCAGTCGTCGCGAAGTTACATGCTTCGCCGACCTAGCGACCATCGTACAAAAATATTGCGCGATGGAGAGTGCCTGGAAAACCGAAACTATGTTTTGGGACAATCCGGCCCTGAATAAAACCCCAGTCCGAAATAAAAGGGTGCATCATACTCAAGCACCTGGGTTAAAAACCAAAGAGCAAAAAACCCCTAAAGGGTACGGAACCGTACTAGAGGGATGGCTCAACGGACCTTGCAAAATCCACAGTACGGAGGGCGCCACTCCAACACATAGCCTTCGAGCATGTTGGATACTACGGCAGGTGGCCAAAAGTGGCGTGGGCTTTTTAGCCCCAGGCAACCAACCCAGCAATACCAGTACAGTATTAACAGTCTTCGAGACTTTCGCATCAAATAACATGCGGAAACGAACAATCCGCAGCCTCACCGAAGTCTACCAAGTAGCAACAACAAATCCATGGAGCGACACGGCTATCACCTTCAATGCCAGCAACGAACCTAAATTCCGAACAGCTAGAGCACCAGCCGCATTGGTCCTCAGTCCGATAGTGGAAGGTTTCCATCTCACTAAGGTACTCATGGATGGAGGCAGCGGATTAAACCTCATCTATGAGGAAACCCTTCAAAAAATGGAAATTGACTAGAGCCGCATTGAGCGAAGCAGCACAACCTTTAGAGGAATAATCCCTAGTCGAGAAGTACGCTGCACAGGAAAAATCACACTAGATGTAGTGTTCGGCTCACGAGACAATTACAGGTCCGAGGAGGTCATGTTCCAAGTGGCCCCATTCGGCAGCAGATATCACGCTTTGTTAGGGTGAGAGGCATTCACAATCTTCCAAGCTATACCCCACTACGGGTACATGAAGCTCAAAATGCCCGGACCCAATGGGATAATCACTCTCGCCAGTGATCCAGATACAACACTCCGCGCTGAAAATAAAACAGCCGCACTGGCCCTAGAGGCATTGTCCGAAGCCCTAGCGGCAGAGGAACTAACTACGCTGCGCTCCACAGTGGATAGGGACGATGTGATACTCGATAAGAGGTCCAAGTCCACCTCTTTTAAACCAGCAGACGAAATAGTCAAATTTCAGGTCCATCCAACGGACCCCACAAAGACGGCCTCCATTGGGGCACAATTAAATCCTGACGTCGAAGCCGCACTACGAGAATTCCTTCGGGAAAATTGGGACATTTTTGCTTGGCACCCTTCAGATATGCCAGGAATCCCACGCAGGCTGGCAGAGCACAGCCTAAATATCCTAAAAGGATTCAAGCCAGTCAAACAAGCTCTTCGGCGATTTTCCGAACCCAAAAGACAGGCAATGGGAGAGGAGCTAGCCAAACTCTTAGAAGCCGGATTCATCAGAGATATAAAACATCCGGACTGGCTAGCCAATCTAGTAATGGTACCAAAAAAGGACAAATCCTGGTGCCTCTGCGTCGATTTTAAAGACCTTAACAAGGCCTGTCCAAAGGACCCTTTCCCTCTCCCTCGCATCGACCAAATCATCGATGCTACCGCAGGGCACGATTCATTGTGCTTCCTCGACGCATACTCCGGATACCATCAAATCAAGATGGCGGAGAAAGATCAGGACGCAACGGCATTCATCACTCCATATGGGCCATTCTGCTTCAACACAATGCCCTTCGGACTCAAAAACGCCAGCGCAACATATCAGCGCATGATTCAAACATGTCTGGCTACCCAGATAGGCAAAATAGTAGAGGCATACGTAGACGATGTGGTCGTCAAGACCAAACACGTCGAAACTCTAGTAGAAGACTTGAGGGTGACATTCGACAACCTCCGAGCATATGACATTAAGCTCAATCTGGAAAAATGTGTCTTCGGCGTACCAGCCGGAAAGCTCTTGGGCTTCATCGTATCCGGTAGAGGAATTGAAGCAAACCCGTCCAAAATCCGAGCTCTGTCACAATTGGATATTCCAAAAGACCTCAAGCAGATACAAAAACTAACCGGATGCGTAGCGGCCTTAAGTCGCTTCATCTCCCGTTTGGGAGAAAAGGCTCTGCCCCTCTACCGCCTCCTCCGGCGCACCGAACATTTCGAATGGACGGATGCTGCCACAGCCGGACTCGAAGAAATAAAGGCCATACTGGCAACAAATCCGGTCCTGGCCGCGCCCAACCTGGGCGAACCTATGTTATTATATATCGCAGCAACACATCAAGTTGTCAGCGCGGTACTCATCGTCGAGCGAGAGACAGAAGAGCACAGATTCTCTCTTCAAAAACCAGTGTACAACGTATCAACTGTTCTAACTCCATGCAAGTCCCGGTACCCACATTATCAAAAGATAGCGTAAGCGGTGTTCATGGCATCCCGGAAGCTGCGACACTACTTTCAAGAGTGTTCCATAATGGTGGCCTCCGAAGTACCTCTCAACGATATTATAAACAATCGTGACGCAACGGGCAGGATTGCAAAATGGGCTATTGAGCTCTTACCATTTGACATAACCTACAAACCACGGCGAGCTATAAAGTCGCAGGTTCTGGCTGACTTCGTCGCCGAATGGACCGAAGCCGAACTCCCTAAAGAGTATGGTGCATACTCCAACTGGATCATGCATTTCGACGGATCCAAAATGTTGGCTGGCCTGGGGGCTGGCGTCGTCTTGACGTCCCCAGCTGGAGACACAATCCAATACGTACTTCAAATAATGTACATGGACTCCAACAATGCAGCCGAATACGAGGCCCTTCTACATGGCCTCCGGATGGCAATCTCCATGGGCATTCAACGCCTAGAGGTGCGCGCGGATTCAAACCTCGCAATATCCCAAGTAAATGGAGACTTTGACGCCAAAGATCCAAAAATGGCAGCTTACCGCAACACCATCCTAAAAATGTCAGCTCGGTTTGAAGGACTCGAATTCCACCATGTAGCCCGGGATAATAACCAGGCAGCAGACGTGTTAGCACGCATCGGCGCGAAACGAGACGCCGTCCCTCCGAACATCTTCCTGGAACGGCTCTTTAAGCCATCCGTATTATGGGAAGAGGAGTCCGGAAATAACAATCCGGAGCCAGCTGCATCACCTAACTCAGACCATTCTGACACAATCGGCGGCTCAGCCAATGAAGTAACACCTTCAGCCCACGAAATAATGGCAGTAATTGCCCCGTGGATAGAACCATTCCTAGCCTACTTAATCCGGCAGGAACTTCCAGAAGACCAAAATGAGGCCCGCTGCATAGTTCGGCGATCTAAAGCCTACAAGGTCCATGAGGGAGAACTTTATAAGAAAAGCACAACCGGAGTCCTTCAAAGGTGTATCTCCGAAGAGGAAGGGCGAAATCTCCTGGCTGAAATTCACGCCGGACTTGGCGGGCACCACGCTGCAGCCCGAGCCCTTGTAGGCAAGGCCTTCCGTATAGGATTTTATTGGCCGATAGCCCGGGCAGACGCTCAGGACTTAGTCCAACGATGTGTCGGTTGCCAGCTCTTTGCTAATCAGAGCCACATGCCACCCACCGCCCTCAAAACTATACCCATCACTTGGTCGTTCGCGGTCTAGGGGCTTGACATGGTTGGACCCCTTAAAGGGGGAACCTACAAGCACAAATACTTATTGGTCATGGTGGACAAATTCACCAAATGGATTGAGGCCAAGCCGGTTAAAACGGCAAAATCCGGACCTGTGATAGACTTCATATCCGGGGTAGTACACCGTTTTGGCGTCCCCCACAGCATCATCACTGACAATGGCACAAATTTCACGGCCGACGAGGTTAAACTCTGGTGCAAAAACATGGGCATCAAGCTCGATTACGCCTCAGTCTATCACCCCCAAACTAACGGTCAAGTCGAACGAGCAAATGGTCTAATCATGAGCAGCATCAAACCAAGACTAGTGCGGTCCCTCAAGGAATCTAACACGCACTGGGTAGAGGAGCTCGACTCCATACTCTGGGGGCTGCGGACCACGCCAAACCGAACTACTGGATTCACACCATTTTTTATGGTATACGGCGCAGAGGCAGTTTTGCCCTGCGATATAATTCATGACTCACCTCGTGTGCGCATGTACGAAGAAAGAGAAGCCGAGTTGGATCGGCAGGACGGTTTGGACGCCTTAGAGGAGGATCGGGACGTGGCAAAGGCTCGTTCCGCATTTTATCGGCAGCAGGCTCGAAGATATCAAAGCAGAGAAGTACGGGCCAAAACTTACAATGTTGGCGAACTTGTTCTACGCCTGCCGGACAAGAAAAAGGACAAACTTAAGCCCAAGTGGGAAGGTCCCTTCATCATCGACCAAGTCCTGACCGGCGGAGCATACCGTCTACATAACGCATCTGACAACCGACTCGAGCCGAACCCATGGAACACAACCCGTCTCCGAAGATTCTACGCCTAACGCCGGACTCAGAGTTCGTCTCACTCTCCCGTCCACCTTTTTATATTTTTTACTATCTCTTGTCCCCCTCCTTCTTCCCACTTTTTTTCAATACATTTTATAGGTTGATTTGCGCTTTGTTCGCACACACTTGATGTGCTCCTAGCACTCATTATACCTGGGGGCTTCTTTAACAAAAGCTTATTCATACGGGCTTCATGCCCAACACATGTGTCATACCCCTACGTTCCCGGTTGTTCGGCTAGGAGGTAAAGGGAGCACCTCTGCGATTGTTACTGCTGGGTCAGCCGGATGTGTACCTCAGACTGGGTGAAGCCGAAAGCTAGCGTTCTTAAGAGAATATTCGGTCGGTGACTTGAAAGATGATTTATTACTTACTTATTTATCTGCCCCCAGATGCTTTTTCTGCTATTTTCGCAGTCCGGCATTGCACTTTAGGGCATGCCTCCCAGGGAAAGGAACCCTTAACGGAACTATTCTCCCTGAAAGATGTTTCTTACTAACCATGTAATATAACATAACTAGTTGGGCACTTGTCTGATAAAGCAATTATGACCCCGACGCCTTGTCTCCATGCATGCCCCGGTTCTTTTATAACCGTAAGGGTATTTGGACACACTCTGGACTGTAGGGTCCCGAGGTTGAAGCGAAACAGTCCGCAAAGACAAACGATCTACAATCCGGCTAGAAGGCATTTTACATGTCATTTCAAATTACATCGTTAAACCGACTGATTGTACTCTTCCTCAATCCCATCTAATAGGCTGTCTAATTTACAGTCCTGTTGGGAATATTTCGCGGCCAGTTCTACTTGGTCGTATATCAAGCTCACAGGGATCTCCTTCCCATTAGGCCCCGCAGGTCCGACCTCGGCCATGTGGTTTGGGTCAGCCTTCGGGTAACGTGTCTTCACCATGGCCCAGGCCTCCCTGGCGCCCTGACGGCAGGCCGATATCTTCCACAAATCGAGGCGTCGCCGTGCTCCCTGAAGCTTCTCAGCAAGCTCACCAAGGCCCTCGGGTAGGGAGACGGATGGCCATAAAGCCTGAACGACGCCACTCATCGCCTGCCGAACACGTTCGAGCAATTGCACCAGCTCGGGAAGTTGGTCACCCGTTGACCCAGGCATTTCCTCCGCAGGGCGACCTGTGAGCACACTTAAAGACATATTTCTGTCAATCGACTTCCTCGCCGAATTCTTCTTTTCAAAGGAATTTGTTCAAGCACTTACTATAAATGCCGCGACGAAGCCGCTGATTCTCCTTCACGGAGCCAGACAGCTGGGCCCGAACACCTTTCAGCTCTTCTCCTAGCTGGGTGTGGGCATCTTGGAGCTTGTTTCTCTCCTGCTGCACCTTCATAAGCACCCTCTCGCCGGCCTTTAGCTGACGCAGTAGCTGTTGTTTGTCCGGATCTAGTCCGGCGCCCTCTGCAATATTATTGTCAAGATTCACGCCGCACTTTGTTAATTAATTATCTTTTCAAAGTACGTCTTACCAGCGGGGGTCTCTGTGGCTCTCCCTGTGGCGGCCAGTGCAGCCTCAAGTTGGGTCTTGCACTCTTGGAGCTCCTAGGACAGATGGGTATTCTTCTCCGTAAGATCCTGCATAATAATTGATCCTTAAATCAGTTATTTTAACTATTTTAAGTCTCGAGGGCTACTGGCATATATAACTATTAAAATTACTTACCCGTATGTCTTTCACATACTGCTCCATGGCTCTGGTTAACCCATCTTGAGCGGCACGGAGGTGCGCGTTTCCCGCATCAAAGGCATTTAACGCCTCCAGGGAGAAACACGCGTCACGAAGAACTGTCCGGCGATGCCTGTGATTCATGGCGCTCTCCACCTCAGACCGGGTGGCGGATAGTCTGTCAGCATCCTCCGTCGGAGGAACATCCGGCTCATTCCTTGTATTTGCCTCCCCTCCCGGACCATGCGTTGGAGCATGGCTGGCGGAGGCTTGGTTGGCAACCTCTCCGGACACTGTTCGGCGAGCGCTCTTTCTGGAAAAGTTATGAGCATTAATATACCTCCTGGGGATCCTTCCCTTAAAAAAATAGCGGTGCTCCGTACCGTTGCGGCGACGTTTCGGTTCGCGTCGCACTCCTCTTCCGCCTGCTGGGCCGGACTGACCCTTGTTGGTCGGCCGCCGCGGGTTTAGCTTCCCGCCTTAAAGGCACCTCCTGCGATGCACCATCAGTATGGGATGGTTAGAATTGAGCGCGGATCAAATGATGGTGTCGAGACCTCGGTCGTAGTCACCTGGGAGGCCGGAAACAAACCGGGGTAGTCAGCCGTAATGGCGACTAGGGCATTGTCCGTGCTAAGTTGGTGGAACACCCCGTCAATCAGCTCCACCTTTATGTCCAGATCCTCTTCGGAGGTCAGATCAAGGGATCGTTCCGGATCCTCGGGCTGTGGAGTTAGGCTTCATATGCCCTCCACGTCCCGGCGCAGCTCCTGCGTCGAAATCACAGAGTAAGATACTTGACTTTGAAAGTATGGATTGGGTAGATGAACATCCGCTTACCCAGCTCCGAGGGTTGTTCATAGAGAATCCATTCAACGGATTCATGTGGAGGAAGTCCTCCTCCTCTCCCTTGTACAAGCCGGACAGGATCTTTGCCAGATCGGCTGCCGAGCCTGGCCCTTTGCGGCCATGACGGGTGGCGTCATCTTCCCCGTTGAAATCCCACATAGGGTGGCCCCTATATTGGAGTGGCTGCACCCCTCGCATAATGCACGTGGCCATGACTCCAATCATGGTCAATCCGGAGTGGGCCAGTAACCTAATCCGGCCCATTAGATAATGGATGCTCCTATCATCTTCCCGTTGGGGGCTCCGCGGGCGCCAACTCAGGCGTTTCTTCAAGGGAGCATTGCTGAACTCCGGGAGGCCGATCCGAACTGGATCCGGCAGAGGGGCATCCTCCATGTAGAACCATTCCGAAGGCCAGTCTTCGGACGCCTTCTTCGGGGTGCCGGATAGATATCCGGTCCCGGCGATGCGCCATATTTCGGCTCCGCCCACCTGATATATCGACCCCTCATGAGAACGGGGTACGAGACAAAACAATCTCTTCCACAGCGCAAAATGGGGCTCGATGCCCAAGAACAGCTCGCAAAGAGCTACGAAGCCCGCGATGTGCAAAATGGAGGCGGGCGTGAGGTGGTGAAGCTGGAGTCCGTAGAACTCTAGGAGCCCCCGGAGAAACGGATGTATGGGAAATCCGAGTCCCCTTATTAGATAAGGGACAAAGCATACCCGCTCTCCTTTGGAAGGGTTGGGGACGCTCTCCGCCTGCTTTCCACCCTTATAGGTGGCCAGTCCGGCTCGAACCGGAACCATGAAAGCTGGGGGAAGATATCCCTCGGTTTGGAGCGCCACTAGCTCGCTGTGTGGAACTGAGCATCTCCCCCAATCTCCTGGCTTAGGGCTGGGAGCGCGAGAGGAGGAGCCGCGTCGACTATCCATGATGGAATGGATTTTTGTCAGAGGCGCTTCGATGAGAACTTGCGGATGGAGGATGGTGTGAGCTGGATCTAGATCCTCGCCTCTCTTATAGGCGGCTCGTTCGCACGGCTAGGGGGTAAAATGTAAAAAATACCCCAGCCTTTCACATTCGTACGACACGTGGAAGAAGGCCATTATTGGGTGTAGAAGCCAAGGAGTGCAACATTTATAAGGAAGCCGGACACTATTCGATAGGAACATGAAGTTTGAAGGAGAACCCGCCTTACGACGCTGAAGACAATATACGCGCCGGACTCATTGTCGCTGAAGCCCGGTTCGGGGGCTACTGAGGGAGTCCCGGACTAGGGGGTGTCCGGATAGCCGAACTATCATCATCGGCCGGACTCCAAGACTATGAAGATACAAGATTGAAGACTTCGTCCCGTGTCCGGATGGGACTTTCCTTGGCGTGGAAGGCAAGCTTGGCGATACGGATATGTAGATTTCCAACCTTTGTAACCGACTTTGTGTAACCCTAGCCCTCTCCGGTGTCTATATAAACCGGATGGCTGTAGTCCATAGGACGAACAACAATCATACCATAGGCTAGCTTCTAGGGTTTAGCCTCCTTGATCTCGTGGCAGATCCACTCTTGTAACACACATCATCAATATTAATCAAGCAGGACGTAGGGTTTTACCTCCATCAAGAGGGCCCGAACCTGGGTAAAACATCGTGTCCCTTGTCTCCTGTTACCATCCGCCTAGACGCACAGTTCGGGAACCCCTACCCGAGATCCGTCGGTTTTGACACCGACAGTCGCGCTCGCCGCGAGACGCCTTGCCCTGCAAGAATTCGCCAACCTACACATCCACGCGTACGAGCAAATCGTGTACATAGGTATCTACAAGGCCAGTGAGGACGCTACGACGTTGGCCTTCCTCAACCGGCTTGAAGCCTTGGATGCCTTTGTTGAGAAGCACCTCGACCTCGCCACAAAAGCCGTCGCTCCTTAGCCGCCGGATGGTGGCCCGGCGCACTAAGTTGAGGAGAAGGAGGTCATACGTTCGTGGATCCATATTTCTTCTTGCCTTCTATAACCACCACTGCGATTGCATCATCGTTCTTATTGTGTTGTTGCATTCTCGTTCCAGTCAATACCGACATGTGCGATCCCTTTGCTTAATTATATGCATCACTGTAACTAGTACTCCATCCGTCAATTTGTAAATTGTGCTTACCTTTTCCATCAACTTCGTGCAACGTGCGGGCATCTTGCTAGAAACACTAGAATATGTCTATATAATCCGTATTTGATAGTCCATTTGAAATCTCAAAAAAGACAAATATTTAGGTACGGAGGGAGTAATATATTAGGAGTATATCAAAATAATAGTGATTTCTTTCAAGTTTGTGAACAAATACTACTATTCTACTACTTTGGATCTGTCGCAACACACAGGCACATTGCTAGTAAAAGGAAAAGGCCTGCCACATTCGCGTCGCACCCCCACATGCCCGGTGTCGGTGTCAAAACCGGCGGATCTCGGGTAGGGGGTCCCGAGCTGTGCGTCTAGGCGGATGGTAACAGGAGACAAGGGACACGATGTTTTACCCAGGTTCGGGCCCTCTTGATGGAGGTAAAACCCTACGTCCTGCTTGATTGATATTGATATTGTGGATGTTTACAATAGTGGATCTACCACGAGATCAAGGAGGCTAAACCCTAGAAGCTAGCCTATGGTATGATTGTAATGGTTGTTATTGTCCTACGGACTACAGCCATCCGGTTTATATAGACACCGGAGAGGGCTAGGGTTACATAGAGTCGGTTACAATGGTAGGAGATCTACATATCCGTATCGCCAAGCTTGCCTTCCACGCCAAGGAAAGTCCCATCCGGACACGGGGCGAAGTCTTCAATCTTGTATCTTCATAGTCTTGGAGTCCGGTTGATGATGATAGTCCGGCCGATGATAGTTCGGCTGATGATGGTAGTCCGGCTATCCGGACACCCCCTAATCCAGGACTCCCTCAGTAGCCCCTGAACCAGGCTTCAATGATGATAAGTCTGGCGCGTATATTGCTTGGCATTGCAAGGCGGGTTCCTCCTCCGAATGATAGAAGATTGTGAACACCAGGATAGTGTCCGGCTCTGCAAAATAAATTCCACATTCCACCGTAGAGAGAATAATAATATATACACAAGTTCAATCTGCTGACGTTCTTAGCGGCATGACGTCATGCCACTACCAAGCCATTACTTGAATCGTTTTTTACTCTACCACCTCAGCGCATTTAGCGAAGCGGTTTCCTTGGCATGTCTTGTCGAAGCAGAGATCGTGTTCCCCCTTAATCTGGGATTCTCATCAATACGGACGTGGGTAACCCAACCGCGCTCGTCGCCCCGCCCCCTCTATCGAAGGCGAGTCCCAAACGGTCACGGGGACGGCTCTTGGTATTCTCCCTCTTTATAACGGGACCAAGGCTCGTTTCTTTTCTTCAATCCTCCATCGAATCCTCTCCCCGCTCCAAGTTCCAGCACCTAGAGCTCCAGATTCGAGCGCTTCGGACCTTCAACGATGTCCGGTTCCGACCTCCAGGGCCGGTGGATGCCCTCCTCCGTCACGGAGGAGGGCGTGCTAAAGCTGCGGGAGGCTAAGTACCTGGCTTATGAGATTTCGCACAGGTTGCCTGCCGAAGGGCAGGCCATCCCCACCCCCGAGCCCGACGAGTATGTCGTTTTTGTATCCCACCTCCGTCGGGGTTTAGGCTTCCCGATGGATCCTTTTGTGAGAAGGCTCATATTTTATTATGGGTTGGAATTCCACGATTTGGCTCCGGAGTCCATCCTCCATATTTCCGCATTTATTGTTGTCTGTGAAGCCTTCCTCCACGTCACCCCTCACTTCGGCCTGTGGCTGAAGACCTTCAATGTGGCACCGAAGATGATCGGGGGGCGTCAAGCGGAGTGCGGCGGGGCGGCCATAAGTAGGAGGGCCGATGCCCCGTGGCCCGCTGGCTCCTTCCAAGAGGAGCTCGGCCCGTGGCAGCAAGAGTGGTTCTATATCACCGTTCCGAGGGGCCGCAGACAAAAGCCGCCGCCCTTATTCCGCCCGGGACCTCCACGACGGTTGATGTCGTGGGTCAACCAAGGGCTCAACTGGGGGCCGTCAAAGGACGTGCCCCTACTGCAGGGCCGGATTCGAGATCTCCAAACGAGGGAGGTTGATATGGTGGTGGTAATGCAGGTTATGCTGATTAGGCGTCTTCCGCCCTGCAAACGCCGCCCTCTCCGGCTGTGGGAGTTCAATCTGGAGGGCCCACGGATCCTTCAACACTTCATGGGTATGACACCCCTGGAGATGTACAAATTATTCTTCGGATCGCAAGAGGCGCGTCCGGAATTGACCTAGGATGCTGGCATAAGCTGCAATCGCCCGGATACTCAAGTAAGTAGTTCCAAGTCCGGACATACCGTTTGTTTGCCTTTCGATGATTCGCCTTATGACCAACTTCCTTCTAAACAGGAGTGGATAGCGGAAGCAAAATTGATATGGTGTCCGGCCCCCTCCCCGAGACCGTGCCGGATTCTGTGCTGGTCCGGATGCTTGAGGTTGCGCCTCCAGAGGAAGGCGAAGGGGAAAGCAGGAAAGCTACTGCCTCGCCTAAGGAGGCTCTTGAAAGAGGGGGGATCGAGAATCCCTCCCTCCAAGGGGAGAAGAGGACTGCCTCCGAGGACCCGGGGGCAAAAGCCCCTAAACGGGGGAAGAAATCTTTGCCAGAGGGCCCTGCGTCCGGGGAGGCCCCGGCCGCACAATCTCCCTTTGAGAATCAGCCCTCCAACGAGCCGTAAGTAGAAAGAATGGAGTTTTATAATAAAGGACATCCCTATTTGTGCTTCTGAGGATAACTAAAGTTTTTACCTTCTAGTTCGGATCTCCGTCCTTCGCAAATGAGCTCGTCTTCGGGGGACCTTCGTCCGGAGATGATGGAGAGCGAGACGCCTCCGTCCGGGGCGCTGTCGAATAGGGTGGACGAGCCTGAAGTGTCGTCACGGAGGGAGCCCCCGGGTTTGGCAAAGCCGGATAGTTCGGCGCCAACTGGTGTACGGCTGAAGGATCTGCTTGATAAGGCGTCTATCTCAGAAGATCACCACGCATTGATGAGCATGGTGATTGAAAGGGTTTCGTCCGCCGAAGGCGGGTTGCATAATGCCGTCAGGAGTTTGCTGGTGGGGTTTGAGGTGCGTAAAAATGACACACCTTTTAACAGTTTAGCATATAGAATGCGCCCTGTATAGATAGTAGCCCCTGAGACTCGGTAGGTTGTCGAAATCGACAGCGTGCCGAGGATCAAAATCGCAGGTTTAAATTTCCGCCGTGCCGATGCAGGTGGCGGGTCGTCCGGGGGCCGGCCGGACTGATGGAGTTGCTGAACTAAAGCGGCAACTCGCTGTTGCAGATGCGGACATCACGCTGGTCAATAGGCGACTTGATGAGTCACAAGGTAAGTGTTTCTGTGTGGTCACTTGGTAAGGGGGCCGAAGCCAGCTCCTTACAACATGTGCGTGAAATGCAGATAGTGCCGCTGCTATGGAGAGCCTTCGGGCCGAACTTGCTCAAGCCAAGGAGCAGGCCAGAAGGAGTAATGCGGCGGCCTCGAGGGCGGCCGAGGAGTTAGCGGTAGAAAGGGCCGCACACTGCCGGAGCAGGGAAGAGATGGCCGAAATGGCCGTGAAGTTAAAAGATGCTACCGACCGCAATGAGGCTCTTGGCAAGAAGACCTGGAGAAGGCCACCGCCGAAGCCAAGGATGCCCGCTCTGCAATGCGGGCTATAAAGGAAGAGTTGCACCAGGCCGGAGAAATTGTAGCTGGCAAGCCTTTTCTGCTGCGCCGAAGGTTTACGGATCCAAAGTATGCTCAGCTGGGCCAACTGTGGGGTCCGGAGGACCCTTATATGGACTTAGCAGCGAGTGCGGCGGATGCCATTGTGCATTTTCGAAGCCAGAAGGATCACAAGACGGAAGAGCTGTTTTGGTCTCAATTCCATAGTCCGGAGCGTTCACTTCCGCTGACTGACCGTTTGGCAGAGCGGGCTGAGCTAAATAGATTGTCCGGGCTTGCTATGACGGATATAGTGACCCATGTCTGGCCGGATAGGCCCGAGCCAAAGAGTTACTTTGGCTTATTGCAGCAATTTCTTGGAGCGGTGCCGCATATTAAGGCGATGAAGCGGTCGGCCTGCATAGAGGGTGCGCGGATGGCACTTGCCCGTGTGAAGACACATTGGACAGAGATGGATGCCACCGCTGTTGTGACCCCGGGTTCGGACGATAACCGGTTACCTGCCGAGCACTATTTTGGCGAAGTGCTGCGTGGTGCTCGTGTAATAGAGTCGTAGTGCTCAAAAAATGTTACGTTCGAATGAACGTTTTTATGATGTAAAACAATATTTATGATGTAAGCGCCTTTTATACTTGTGCATTCAAGTAATAGAGTATCTCCTATGCGGCCGTTCATGTATACGTGTGTATAACCTGAAAGATGGCAGTCGTCGGCTTCAGCCCCCACGCACAAGGTGCGGGGGTGTTCGCAAAAAATAGCGCGTTTTCACACTTAATCCGACGTCTCGGTCCTGTAAAGGAGGTGGTAGCGTAGCAAATGAGGCAACCGGACTATAATGCTTTATCACTTTCACTTAGCCATGGAGTTCGAGGGTGGGGCTACGACATAGCCCCTGGGGGCACCGCGCTCTCCGAATTTGGGGCGTGTATGTGCCTGACCGGGAAACGGCCCTTCGTCAAAGCGGAGGAATTCTAAACATTCCCATGGTCGATCGAGTGGTTGACCAGTCTCTCGCTGTATCATGACAGTCAGTTTTCGGCTTTCTCTAATGAGGTGCTCGCCCAGCCGAACTGGGGCACAATCGCAGTAGTTCTCCTGGTGCCGCGTTAGCCGTATCAAGGCAGCAAAACACAGGAGCCGGGCAAACCCAACATTTGACCAAAGACATGATTCGGAGCTGATGCATATAAGGCCTAACTCGAGACGCCGAACACTCTCGAAGGTGTTCGGTCTTTACAATAGCGGGCAAAACAATGCCCTAAGCCCCTTGTGTCCAGGTACGGGCAAGTTCTTCTGGAGCGGCCGATGCCAAAACGCCAGTCTCCACTCTGGTTATAATAAGAAACCAAGGGATTATAGCAACAAGAGACAGTAAGAAAGGTTTACGTAGGGTCTTAGTCTGAAAAGAGTCCTTGCAACGGGTCCCTACTGCACGTCTGCGCCTGTGTCTCCGTTGTGCTGTATCCTGGACGGGTGTGCACGCTGTTCATCTGTAAAAAGAGAGGAACTTAGTTTGAAAAGAAATCATGCGAGAAAGTGCATAAAAAATTGAAATATAGATTAAGAAAGCTGAGCCTATGCTAGCTCATTATGGTTTATATGTACAAACCCTTGTGAAGGGGTGTGTGGCTAGGTAGCCCCTAGCTTATTTATTCCGGACTCGTCCAGCCGTGTCCGGGGTCTTAGGCGACCTTTTAATGAAATGATGCCACGTGGACCGGGCATTTTAAGCATAAGAGACGCGTAATGTGGTATTGCATTGAAGCGGACGAAAGCTTCCTGTCCCCGTGATGCTTGATAGCTACTTTTAAATGGGGCGACATGAAAGGTTAGCTTTTCTCGTCGGAAGTTGTTAGGTGACCCGAACATAACTTCTAGTAATAATGAAACTGTGCACCTGGCGTAAGGGCCTGGCGCCACTCCTTTGAAGGAAGTGCGGCTATGCCGAATTGTAGTAGGGTCTATCCCAATTTGCGGATTGTGTCCGGATATAGCAGGTTTAAGTCACTGCCGCCGTTCATCAAAACCTGCGTGAATTGCAGTCCGTCTATTATGGGATCCCATATCAGAGCAGTCTATCCTTCGTTCCGGATACTTCTGGACTAATCCAGATGGTCGAAAGTGATTGGTTTTGACATCCAATCTCGGTGTTCCGCTTGGGTGGACCGTGCGACACTTGTCTTAGCGAGTGCCGTGTTGGTTTTCCGTACTATCACATGAAGTGAGTTTACTGTTTTGACTTCTTGTGGGAAAGTCTTTTGACTTCCGGTGCTCTGCTGGTGGGGTTCGTCATCGTCCTCACTTGGCGCATCGAGCCCCTTGTGTCCGGCGTTGAGTCTGCCGGACTGTTTAAAAACCCAACAATTTTGGTTTGTATGGTTTGCAGGCCTTCCGGAGGTACTGTGGATTTGACATGTCCGATCTAAAATTTTGTTTAAATTTGATAGCTCATCGTTGTTGTCCTTAAGAGGCAGTGTTTTGTTGTTTGGCCGCGAGCTTTTGAATCCGGCGTTGACTGCCGTGCCCTTTGGGCTTTTTTCTTTATTTCGGCGCTGATCTTTCCTGCGCCGTGATTTTCCGTTTCCATCCCTGATCTCGGATGTACTCGGGTCGTTGGTGCTGCATCTTGCTAGCCAGCTGTCTTCTCCTGCGCAAAAGCGCGTCATGAGGCTTGTTAGCGCGGCCATTGTTCTTGGCTTCTCTTGGCCGAGGTGTCTGGCGAGCCATTTGTCTCGGACGTTGTGTTTAAAAGCTGCTAAGGCTTCCGCGTCCGGACAGTCGACTATTTGGTTCTTTTTGGTAAGGAACCTATTCCAGAATTTGCACGCTGACTCTCCGGGCTATTGGGTTATATGACTCAGATCGTCTGCATCTGGAGGGCGGACATAAGTCCCTTGAAAATTTGCTCTAAACGCGTCCTCAAGCTCTTCCCAACTTCCAACAGTGTTTTCTGGGAGGCTTTTGAGCCAATGCCGAGCTGGCCCTTTGAGCTTGAGGGGTAGGTATTTTATGGCGTGGAGATCATCTCCTCTAGCCATGTGTATGTGTAGTATGTAATCTTCTATCCAGACTCCTGGGTCTGTTGTGCCGTCGTATGCCTCTATGTTTATGGGTTTGAACCCTGCTGGAAATTCATGATCCAGCACCTCATCGGTAAAACATAGTGGGTGTGCGGCGCCCCTGTATTTGGGTGTGCCGCTATCTTCGAACACTTGTCGTGTTGTGTTACTTCCTGGGGCCCTCCTTTTTGGCCCGTAAATGGACCTAGTTGGGCCGTCTGTTTTCCTCGGATCATAAGTCGGCTTGTGTGCGGTGCCGCTTGTCGCTTTTGGCCTGTCATCTGGCCGTCTATCCGGCCGGGCGGCCTCTTTATTTTTTTACTGTGAGGGCTCTATGGCCTCCTCGTCAAATTCTGGCAGCAGCTTGCGCTTTGGGTAGCTCTTTGTTTGATGGCCATTGCCATATTTGTCTGCGGTCTTGAGTATTTTGCTCCACTTCATTCTGAGTATGTCTTCCGCTGTTTTGAGCTTCCTTTTTTCCTTCTTCAAACTTCTTGCAGTGGCGACGAGTCTTTTGTGAAGGTTTGTATGTTCGTCGTCCGCTGGTTTGCCCTGCTCTATCGCTGGGTCGTTAGGAATGTTGCTTTGATCGAGGCGGGACTTAGGGCGGTGTCTATGTCGCCGTTTTGGTTGTTTATCGGCGGGATTATCCTCTGCCGCGTCCCGTTGTTCCTCGGGATTGCTTCCCCTTGGGGTGTCCACCATATGTATGTCATGTGACGAGGTGGCCTTCCAGTGCCCTGTAGGCGCTGGTTCTTGATCGTCTCTGGCATCGTCGTCCATACCGTTGATGTCTTCGGAGTCGTAGTTTAGCACGTCGGTTAGATCGTCGACGGTGGCTACGAAGTGGGTGGTGGGTGGGCTCTGAATTTCTTCATTGTCCGCGTCCCGACCATCCTGGCCGTAGTTCGGCCAGGGCTCTCCGGATAGTGAGAGATGCTTCAGCGAATTTAAGATATCACCGAGGGGTGAGTGCTGAAAGGTGTCCGCAGCGGTGAATTTCATGATCGGCGCCCAATCGGATTCGACTAGCAGGGGCGCAGGAGGTTCGGAGTCCGGCAGGGGGTCCGGCACCTCGGAGTCATGGGCTTTATGCGGGACAAGATAAGTGTTCGGCTCCATCGCCGTAGAAGTTGCATCTCCCGAGGCGGTGTCCAGCCATCCGTTCTCGATCTGAGCGATCGGCTCCGGACTATGGGTCGGAGCGGATTCGTGTGCGGCCTCCAAGGTGCTGTCCGGCGGCAGAGTTAGGTCGTGCCCATCGTGATAGCACGGCACGCTCAGCTGTGGCTCAGATTCATCGAAGATCAAGTCCCCGCGGATATCGGCCATGAAGTTTAGGCTTCCAAACCTGACCTGACGGCCAGGGGCGCAGCTTTCGATCTGCTCCAGATGGCCAAGTGAGTTGGCCCGCGGTGCGAAGCTGCCGAATACGAAGATCTGTCCGGGGAGAAAAGTCTCACCCAGGACTGCGTCATTGTCGATTGAAGAGGCCATCAAGCCTATCGGTGACGACACAAAGGAACTCTCAATGAAAGCACCAATGTCGGTGTCAAAACCGGCGGATCTCGGGTAGGGGGTCCCGAACTGTGCGTCTAGGCGGATGGTAACAGGAGACAAGGGACATGATGTTTTACCCAGGTTTGGGCCCTCTTGATGGAGGTAAAACCCTACGTCCTGCTTGATTGATATTGATATTGTGGATGTTTACAAGAGTGGATCTACCACGAGATCAAGGAGGCTAAACCCTAGAAGCTAGCCTATGGTATGATTGTAATGGTTGTTGTTGTCCTACGGACTAGAGCCATCCGGTTTATATAGACACCGGAGAGGGCTAGGGTTACATAGAGTCGGTTACAATGGTAGGAGATCTACATATCCGTATCGCCAAGCTTGCCTTCCACGCCAAGGAAAGTCCCATCCGGACACGGGGCGAAGTCTTCAATCTTGTATCTTCATAGTCTTGGAGTCCGGTTGATGATGATAGTCCGGCCGATGATAGTTTGGCTGATGATGGTAGTTCGGCTATCCGGACACCCCCTAATCCGGGACTCCCTCACCCGGGAATCGGGAGTACAACAAGGCCCGTCCGGCACGACACATAGCTTAGGGAAGGCGTGTTGCCTACCTAGCATTTTCCCTTTCATGTGGGACCGCCCATTGAGCAAACCGACACCCCGCCCGCCGCCGGGTTGGAAAATAGAAACAAGGGGAAGATCTAGCTGTAGCCCGGAAGCCAAGAAATTTTGTGTCAGACGAGGCTCGTTGATAGAGTAGGAGCATTCCGTATTAGTACCACTCCTACCAAGTTTGTACTCCTAATACTATTATATTACTAGTACTACCACTATACAACTAGTAGATACATGCACGGCACAACATCGTAGGAACAAAAAACAGGAAGATCTTGTTTTGGGTGATTTATCTTTTTTTCAATCAACGTAGTATGAATAATATGATGTGGGGGGCACCCATGAAGCTTATGTGGCTTGGTTGCATGGCTACGGAAGGTTAGAGAAAAATAAATAGATAATGTGTTTAGAGTGCACTCCACTAAATAGATATACTTTGGATCCATTGCAACGGACCGACACATCTATATCTATACCCCCTATATAGTGTGTGAAAAACTTTGAAAGTTGGTCGTTGGATGAAGCCAATCCGATGGTACAAAGATGGCAAATCCGAGCACTACTGGCCATTGGATATCATCCACCAGATTCTGCCACATGTATAATCTAGAAGACTCCATGGTTGAACTTAATTCATGACTAACTTTGCCACAACTAAGCTCAGGCAAAGTTATTAATAAGTTCTTCAAAATGAGAGCCACAAGTTGGCAAGCCTAAGGGAATCTTGCCACATTTTTTGTGTGTATGTCATGTGGGGCCAGTGTGGCTTGCCTAAGGTGTGGCTTGAACCAAACACTCACCTAAGTTAATAAAACTTGCCTAACCTTACATTCCACCAAATTTTGCCACAAGTTGGCAAGCCTAAGGGAATCTTGCCACATTTTTTGTGTGTATGTCATGTGGGGCCAGTGTGGCTTGCCTAAGGTGTGGCTTGAACCAAACACTCACCTAAGTTAATCAAACTTGCCTAACCTTACATTCCACCAAATTTTGCCACATGTTAGAATCCAGAAAACTCCACATGTAGAAGCATAATGCACAAACCACCAGAATCTCATGCGTGCAATGCACGTGTACCTTCCTACTAGTACTAGTAGTAGTA
>NC_041393.1:49048041-49059706 GCF_002162155.2 Triticum dicoccoides
ACTAAACACTCACCTAAGTTAATCAAACTTGCCTAACCTTACATTCCACCAAATTTTGCCACAAGTTGGCAAGCCTAAGGGAATCTTGCCACATTTTTTGTGTATATGTCATGTGGGGCCAGTGTGGCTTGCCTAAGGTGTGGCTTGAACCAAACACTCACCTAAGTTAATCAAACTTGCCTAACCTTACATTCCACCAAATTTTGCCACATGTTAGAATCCAGAAAACTCCACATGTAGAAGCATAATGCACAAACCACCAGAATCTCATGCGTGCAATGCACGTGTACCTTCCTACTAGTACTAGTAGTAGTAAGAAACAAATTCCAGTTTTGGCATGAGCTCGTACTGCGGGAGCACCACAAGGCCAGCCGCAGGAGTTACATTTTCCTCTCGGGGCCCACGGGGCCGAACTTCAGTGGCTTAGTGCCCGGCCTATGAGTCAATGACATGTGGGCCTTAAATGCGGCTGGCCCACATGTCATTCTCATGGTGGTGGCGTGGTTCGCGACTCACTCGTTTGAGATGAAGCGGCCGGTGGTGCCATGGCCGTGGTGAGGGTACCACAGCTGGGCGTCGGGGCGTTACGAGGCGTAGATGGCCACACTGGCGGGTACTACCTGTAGTACATAAGTACTCCAACTAAGGATTGATGCCCGGGACGAAATGTGTCACAGTCGCTGGATGAAAATTCGATGGTGCGGGAGTACGGATCGGAGCACAGCAGCGGAGCAGGCAAACCGCATCCAATCGGGTGTGTCTGTGGTAGAAAGTTGATGGTCACCGCAGTTCAGCTGGCCCGCATGTCATGCACACAAAGGCAGAGGAGCGGTGGGGCCGAGAGGGATGAGGGGCACGAACAATCCTACCATTCTATCACTGACATGTGGGACCCATAAGCGTGGGTCCCACCTGTCAGCGAAGGAAAGGCAGGGCAAGGCAGTGATAGCCACATCGGAGGATCCATGTCCACATCGGGGGACGTCGTGCCGTGGGTTGGAGCGATGTCGTGGGAATCGCGTGTGGGTGTGGCAGTGGTAGAAACAAGAAACGTGATGGTCGCCGTGGTTCAACTTCCATGGACAAGCTGTCGTGTCTGCTGACACATGTATATCAAAACAAGAGTGTTTATATTTCAAGCACGTGAACAAGTATTATTCTACTAGTTTGGATCCATTGCAATGCACGGGCCAGCACATTGGTAGTAGTAGTGTCCATCTCTATCTCTAGAGGCCTTCCCTCATTCATCCTTTTCTCTCACAAGATAAACTACTCATACAAATGCATATTGATGTTCTGTGGAACGCACGAGGATGTTTCCTTGGGGGTCTATCCAGCGCGGCGTGGCCGTAGTTGCAAGTTGACGCCCCTTGAGATACCGACGTCGAGGGGCACTCGGATTTCCTCCGATGAGCAGGTAAGATGAGTTTGATCACGTAGTAAATGCATTCTAAAGACTACTTCCGTGTCCATTTCCTAATTCTCCCCTGCCCACTGTTTCACAGGCTAGGCTCGGTGCGAGTGGAGATTGGCTTGCATATGTACGGGAGGGTACCAACATCAATTTGCACAACATTTACAACGGTGACACCGTTCCCGTAGAACCTTTGTCCAACATATGGATCACCCATGCAACGGGCCACCGCATGAATTGGTACGATGGAACCACGGTGAGATTGAATAAAAGATAGCACGAACCTTGCACATGGCGGTCAAAGGCGGACCATGCTGTCTGCGACCGATTTGTTGCCGTACGAGTAGGAAGACGATGTGCTCCTTTCTAACCGCATCTTCGCGGTGACAAACCAGGGGACTTATTTTGTATGGGACACATCCTACGATATACTCCCTCTCTCCCAGTTTATTTGTTTTGAATCTTTTCGTTTTATAAGTTCCAAATTCAAATTTAGAGCTCCCCATCACATGTTGAGATTACAATGTACATTAAATCGTGCATGTATAGTAATGAAACAAATCTCGATTTTGGCACGAGTTCGTGCTGTGGGAGCACCACAAGCCCTGGCGCAGGAGTTACATTTCCCTCTCAGGGCCGTCGGGATTGTGCTTCAGTGCCTTACTACACCTACCTTTGAGTCAATAACATGTGGACCCGATAGGTGACATAGTCCACATGTAATGCTCCCGAAGGCAGAGTGGCATGGGGCCAAGAGGGGTGAGCCGCAGGTCGGGGGACGTGTGGTTTCATGGATTCGAGCGGCATCGTGGGAATCACGGGTGGCTGTGGTAGAAACTTGATGCTCGCCGCATTTTAGGTGGCCCACATGTCATGCACACAAAGGTAGAGGGGCGGTGCGGCCGAGAGGGGTGAGGCGCATGTCGGGGGGCGTGGTGCCGTGGGTTGGAGAGGCGTCGTGGTAATCGCGAGATGAAACATGATGGTCGCCGTAGTTGAACTTCCATGGACAAGCTGTCATGTCTACGGACACATGCGCTGTATACCAATCACTGGAAGGAGTAGCAGAGAAAGCTATATATGAGGATAAATAATTCCTTATAGTCAAGCGGACCCACGCTACTACTCTGTTCCAAATACATGCACACCATCGAAATAGTCCATCTATATCAATATACACCGAGAGGGAATAATTTTTTTTACAAGAGAGGAAATAGTTCATCCATCCATAATGCCCTCCTGCTGGTGCAGTGTTTTCTTCTTCTTCTTCTTCTTCTTCTTCTTCTTCTTCTTCTTCTTCTTCTTCTTCTTCTTCTTCTTCTTCTTCTTCTTCTTCTTCTTCTTCTTCTTCTCATTCTGTGTGGGAGACGGCGTCACAACAAGCTCTTTGGACCTTGCAGCTATCTCGAAACTCACACGGGCATCGAGGGCAGCATATTTTATCCGCTCGTACGTCAAGGGATAATTCTCTCATCCAGACGACCTTAATGCCACCGTCTCGTCACCCTTCTGAAGATTTGTACCGAGCACAAAATTTGCTACATCGAATAGGGATGGTGTCTGTTTAGCACAATCTTCTACAGGAATTTTGATTCTGGTTTGTAGGTCAGCAATGCTTTTCAAATCAAGGTTGTACGGCTCCAGCTTCTGTTTGTCCCCTTCGATGGCTGCCCCATAGAAGTATACATCCTCCCGAGACAAGAAATCGTGAAGCTCACCTGGTATGGAGGGCGAGTGTATGATGTGGTACACCAAAACATCATCTTCGAGGCACAGCTAAAGGACGGCGGCGCGCTGGATCTTCCCAGGGGCACGCTCCGTGTACTCTGCGTCGAGACCGATGACCCTCGTCTCTACCTTTTTGAGGGAGTTGGATACATTGTTGATCCACTGCCGAACAACCCTTGGGTGGACGGTGACGGTGGCAACTATGCGCATCGAGCCTTCGACGAGGACATGTTGGACGCTAAAAACCTGCATCTCGATCTCTTTCGCCATTTGGAACCGCTCGAACGGAGGGCTATGGTTTGGAGAATTAGGATTAGATGGCTAGTCTAACTGAAGTAGTAGATTATTATTTAAAGAGGTTAAAACAATGTGAACGCAGTGGGGTTTGGATGCAAATGAAGACGAAGGGGAGGTGAAGAAGCCGAGGCGAATTGGTTCCCGATGGAGAAGTAAATGGGAGAAGTGGCGTGCAGGCAGTTGATTAGACAGCTAGGTAGACTAAACGAAAAGGCTATGCGGGTAGACTGAGGAGTCGTACCTGTTCGTGTACGTGCCCATCCTTCCTAATAGGTGGGACCTATGCAAACAAATAAAAAAATGTGTCGTAGCTTTTTTTTTGAGCCCGTGAGTGGGAGACACAACATTCTCTGGTTAAGGAATACTCCCTCCGTTTAGGCGAGTATAAGTCACCTGATGAAAATCAGGTTTTCCCAAAACCTTTAGGTGTGGAGCATTAACTTCCTGCTCGATCCCCTCCCAGCCTCGTTAGCCAGCGTTCTCTTCCTCTGCTGCCGCGTTCTACCTTTCCATTTTTCCTCTTCTCAAGTGTGGAACGATCTGCATGCCGTCCTTGATGCACCAGAACGACCACTGCATGCATCGCGGCAGGGTGTTGATTGGGCATGCACGAGAATTTGGTTCTGCTCACAATATGGATGATACCTGAACGATGAAGTGAATAGGCATGCTAGCACGGGAGACCTATTTCCGCTATACAATACTGAGTACTCATGTTCCTACTACTACTACTACTACTACTACTAGTAGTAGTAGTAGTAGTACAATTGTGGTACACTTGATGATCAAAATACTATTCATCCGGTCCTCACAGTGAAGTGACAACACCCTGCGCCTGACACTAGTCCAGGCGAGGCGGCGTGTGTAAGTTGTTTTCGTCTCATGTTAATGATGACGCCATGACACTGTTTGAACTTTTTTTGATGATTGGCATATCCCTGTTTGAGCAAAATTTGAGTAGAACTATGGCAATATATTAGAGACGCCGTAAATCAGCTATATTTGGAATGAGTTAATTCATGTGATTGTGACCATGTCATTACAGCCAATTTGTCCCCTGAATAATCAAACGGTTAGGAATATATGGATATTATCTGTATTTTACAGTAATCTATATACTACTACTAAATATGAGTGTGTATCAATGGCCATGTTAGTTTCCTCATTTTCATGATGTAGAAACATGCACCACACTGTTGGTTTCATCTAACCATACATTAGGGAAGTAAATGTGCATATGGAGAACTCTATATTTGGAAGTAGTGAAATCCTGCAATGCTTACCATGTGTACATACCTATATTCGCCCTTCAGCAATCAATGACTAGAATAATACCCTCACAAATTTTTTGCCCACGGAACACGAGTATATAACAATGCATGGTCTGTTAGTTACCTTGAAGAATTTGTTTGTGAGGACAGAACATGATTACATAACATGCATGACATGGTAGTTTCCTGTGAAGAATCGATTGCGAGATAACATGAGTAACCATGCATGGCACTTCTATATTTTCGAACCCAGTATACATTTCCCTATATTTTCCTCCCAGTTCCAACAGGGACATATCAATGCTGTTTCTTGCATTATCCTACTCATACTCTGAAAAATGTTGATCTTACATTAACAATGCATGTCCTTTTTGATATGATGCAGTGTCCCTACAGTTACTACCCTTTGTAATTACACCACCTTTGCCAAAAACAGGGAAGCACAACTAGTTCCTCGCTCGATCAGACGACGGCAAAAGACTGATGATCATTCGGACACATGAGCCGGAAAAGTTATATTGCAAAAACCCCACTGTATACAAGCACCGTGTAATACGTGAGTATCCGGACAGTGGTTGTTACGTCTATGAGCAGGATACCAGCTTGTTGGGGCCTTTAGGATTTTTTAGTTGGAGGCGGGTAAACAGCCTTGGTTCACACTCTTTGTTTCTCGGACTCAATTATCCGATTAACCAGGAGATCACCGTTGGCAAGGACCTTGATGGCAGAGAGGCTTTGTTTGCTATGGAAAACTGTGTCTACACGGCGAGACCTAGGAGTTCAGGAGCATACTCCCCTGATTGTCAAGGATACAGCCTGCAGCGAAAAGAAGGTGAGAATGACAAAGGCATCCGGATTAACTTTGATCCTTGGATGTCTCAATTACAACAGGCAGTGATGTGGTTCAAGCCTTCAGGTTGATAGGTAATTGGGCTGTTGCATCGAAAGGGTGGAATACTGGTGTCTCCGGATCACTGGTCGCTGAAGCGGGGCTGCAACTTATGATGGTGTTGGATCATCTCTTCGAATGACTTTGTTGTCTTCGCTGCTAGTTCTGGATGGGTAGTTCTTTCTTTTGTTATGCATATTCCTTGTCATTTGGTCATCCTCGTCTATGTCACTCTTTCTATGTAATAGTTGCTTCTATTTAGAATGTCATTCTCGTCTGGATCACGAGAGTCTGAGCGCTGCAGATGGGTACGTTTTGGTGGTGTAGCAAGACTTCTTATGAACTATCATGTCTTGCTGTTTATGTCAGTAGTAGTCACTAGTCAGTGTTTGAATGTTGTATATATCGTTGTTTCGAACTGTTTATTGTCTCGAACTACTGGTGGGCTAAATGAGGGCATCACCATTCTCCAGTGTTTAGAGTATATCTCCTTTTTTCAAGTTATATAATTTCAGCTCACTGTCTTTTCGATGATGTACACTTGTTTGGGCCAGTGAGGTGTCGTTGAATATGGGCCGAGTAGTAACGCAATGCCAAACATGTCAATTATGACTCTCGGGCCGGGCTCTCAAAAGATCCTGGAAAAAAGGCCGGGCTCTCCAAAAAAGAAAGAATAAGGACTCTTAGGCCGACATGTGGGCGCCACCGGTGTTTTCGTGCGCTTGTGCACCGAGAGCATATTGGCGCGTGCTCGAAATTCATGCTACCTTTTCATCCCCAGTCTCCCCCCCCCCACCTCTGGAATCTCGATTCCTACTCCAGTTCCCCCAAACCCCCCTCCTATACTCCCTGTACTCAAGTGCACTATCATGTCACCGGTCAACGCGAATCTCCGAGCTGGAGATCCTGAGGTCCGTCCTTCCTTCGGTCGCTGCGTACTGTCGCTCAACAGTGGCATGGCGGCGCTTGACGACCAGTTTGCCAGCAAAGTGCTAATGGTAACCATCAACGGCGACCGGCCTCCCGTCTCGCCAGATGACCTTGTCAAAGCTCTTGGCATTGCGCACGACATCCAAATAAGTGACTTGCTCATCAAAGTCTGTCCGCCACCGACTGATTTCTTCGTCAGGTTCCGAACAACTTTCGACTGCAGTCGTATGTTCGAATCTTCCCAGCGTTTGTTCTGCGATGGTGCGCTGGTGAGCTTTGATCGGTGGCACCCAGGATGGGGCTCGGTGCCCTCTAAGCTTGAGTTTTTAACAAAGCTTACCTTCCACGGCATGCCTCGACGTGCTTGGAACAGCGAGTCCATGAACGATCTTATCAACGACCTTGGAGGTGAGCTCGTAAGTATGTTTGTTCCTCCAGACAGCTGGGCTCTGACGGTTATGGCATGGATGAAGAAGCCCTCGACCATACCGAAGGTGATCGGTGTTGAGATACCGGTGCAGGAACCGGGGTTGTACTATTCGTTGCCACCAAGGCCGCCGCGGACCACGTTAGGGATGTACATGTATCGAGTGTTCGTGCATGTCGAAGAAGTGGTCAATCCATCAATCGAAGTCCTACCGCCCCCGCTGGTGGCAGGGTCCGTCGATGACGTCCATTACAGGAGTCAACGCCAGACTTTCCCTGTGTTGCTCGGAATGATGGATAGGGCCCACTCCATCGCGCGGCAGAGGCCACTGCTTCTTTGGGAGAAGAGGCAGGGCTGGCTGCCTGGATGTGCTCTAATTTGAGGTAACAACTGAATCTTGTCAGATAGTACTAGTTAAATCCGAGCTATGGGTCTGAAGCACTGATATGCCAGGACATTTGATTGTGACCTGTTCTAATTTTGTACCTGAACTTTTTTTAGAAAGGGTTGTACGTCAACTTAATGTGCTAGCAGAACTTATTGTGTTGTCTGTCTGTCTTCTTTGCACAACATCCAAGATATTTCCCCATCATTTATAAAGACGATGAACCGTTATGTACGACTTCGTTCGTTTCAACATAGCCCTTCCCGTAGCGATCCACTGCTTCCATCCTGATTGTGCCGCCTGCGTGAAATTTTTGTATGCAAGTTCAGTATGCTATGATGTTCTATATGATTGTGTCAACTATATAAGTTTTTACTGAGCATCAACAATGCATATGGCTGAAAGATGTATTTAAGAGCATCGACCGATGGGTCTCTCTCTCTATATCTTTCTCTCTCTCTCACACACACACACACACACGCGCACACACGCGCACACGCACAAGTGGGACCCGTTGAATTATTTATTTGCTCGTGATAGCTTTTAATTAGGTTCCACTGTAATCTAACTTTTTTCTTAAGTTATTAATTGAGCTCAGTGACTTCAAAAAGTTGTACAGAAGCCTTGTTTGGGCCTTTCTGGCGTCCCTGAATGTGGGCTGAGTAACCATGTTAGGTTGTACTATACTACACAGGCCTTTTTTTCAACATCAGCAATGCAACTGGGCTGACAGTTGTACACAATATTCGGGTCAACTTGTTATCCGCCCCGCTCGGCTGCAAAGTTTCCTAGGAGGTATGCATTAGGCTTAACAAGAAAATGGACTTTAAGAAATAATAAATGGGATGTAATTATAATAACTGGGCAATTAGTATGCACCAAACACGTAATTAGTTTGAAAAATATATTATTTTTGGAATTTAAAAATTTTAATGTCATTACTTGTTGCGCGCGCAATATTTCGTTGGATTTTAACGTGATACAACTTTATTTTGAAATTATATTTAACCTGACTAGAATTTTCGGATAAAAATATTTCGGATCCCATCAAAATGTGGCAAAAAAAATTTGAATTCTGTTTTGAGCGGTTGTTTGAAATTATTAATCGTTGTCTTACCTAGAAGTTGGGCTGTACTTTTAACAAACCCGTAAATGGGCTGTAGTAAATTCCATTAGAATTGAAAAATGGGCTGTACATTCTTACAAATCGCAAATGGGCTATATGTTCTCTGCCAAATCCGAGCTGTGGGCCTACTAAGTTGACGCATACCAAGGGCTTTGTCAACTTAGTCAATATAAACAATTCTAGCTGCAGTGATCATATGATGTCCATCCAACGGCCGTAGTGCTTCTTTAACCTCTGCTCTTCTTGCTCCAGCCGCCCAAAGCAGCGCCGGTCGTGTCGCGTGCTCCTGCCTCCCGTGGCCAGTTGTGATGCCGCGGAGGCCTCACCGCCCCGTACTACTCCCACCGCTGGCCAGGCCATCCCTCTACTCACCCACACCCCCTGTTATTCTGCGGCGACGGCAGTCGAACCAGTGAACCCTCGTACTCCTCTCCGCGCGGGCTACCACTGCTGCGTCTTCCCCGGCTCCGTGCCGTCCCCTTCCTACGCCTCGCCATCGTCCAGACCACCGCCCTGGTGCTCTCGGCGCGGCGTGGTCAACATGGTCAACGACCGACTTCCATCGAAAGAGTACTGTACGTGGAGAGGCTGACAGCTGGGTCCAGGTGGCCGCAAGGAAGTGCCTCCTTATTACACACAAAATAATTATTCCTCCACCTGACAGCAGGGACCCACCGGACGGGCCACCTTATTTCGCGAAAAAAACGTTTCCCCCCTGACTGCTGGGACCCACCAGACGGGCCAGCGTATTTCGCGAAAAAACATTCTCCGCGCTGTCAGCTCGGACCCACCGGAAGTGCCTCCTTATTACGCACAAAAAATGAATACTCCCCCTCCTAGCTGGGACCCACCATGGTGGGAGGCTGACTTGTGGGCCTACTAAGTTGACTGGGACGGGGGCCTTTGTCAACTTTAGTCAATATGAACGATTCTAGCTCCAGTGACCATACGATGGCCATCCAACGGCCGTAGTGCTTCTTCAACCTCTGGTGTTCTTGCTCCAGCCGCCCAAAGCAGCGTCGGTCGTGCCGCATGCTCCTGCCTCCCATGGCCGGCTGTGCTACCGCGGAGGCCTCATCGCCCCCTACTATTCCCACCGCTGGTCAGGCCCTGCGGCGATGGCAGCCTCACACCGCAGCCGAACCAGTGAACCCTCTTACTCCTCTCCGTGTGGGCTTCCATTGTCGCGTCTTCCCCGGCTCCCCATCGTCCCCTTCCTAGGCCTCGCCGTCGTCCACCGCCGTGTTGCTCTCGGCACGGCGTGGTCAATGTGGTCAACGACTGACTTCCATCGGAAGAGTACTGTACATGGAGAGGCTGACAGCTGGGTCCACGGCAGCCGCAAGGAAGTGCCTCCTTATTACGCGGAAAATAATTATTCCTCCGCCTGAGAGCAGGGACCCACCGGACGGGTCACCAGTATTTCGCGAAAAAACGTTTCCCCCTGACTGTTGGGACCCATAGGACGGGCCACCATATTTCGCGAAAAAAATGCCCCCCCCCCGATGTCAGCTCGGACCCACCGGAAGTGCCTCCTTATTACGCACAAAAAAATGAATACCCCCCTGCTAGCTGGGACCAACCTTGGTGGGAGGCTGTCTTGTGGGTCTACTAAGTTGACTGGGACGGAGGCCTTTGTCAACTTTAGTCAATATATGAACGATTCTAGCTCCAGTGACCGTACGATGTCCATCCAACGCCCGTAGTGCTTCTTCAACCTCTGGTCTTCTTGCTCCAGCCGCCCAAAGCAGCGCCGGTCGTGCCGCCTGCTCCTACCGCCCATGGCCGGCTGTGATGTCGCGGAGGCCTCACCGCCCCTACTACTCCCACCGCTGGCTAGGCCATCCCTCTACGCACCCACAACCCCTGTTATCCTGCGGCGACGGCAGCCTCACACCGCAGCCGAACAAGTGAACCCTCATACTCCTCTACGCGTGGGCATCCATTGCCGCATCTTCCCCGGCTCCGTGTTGTCCCCTTCCTAGGCCTCGCCGTCGTCCACCGCCCTGGTGCTCTCGGCGCGGCGTGGTCAACGTGGTCAAGGAATGGCTTCCATCGGACGTGGACTGTACGTGGAGAGGCTGACAGCTGGGTCCACGACCGCAGCAAGGAAGTGCCTCCTTATTACGTGCAAAATAATTATTCCTCCACCTCACAGCGGGGACCCACCGGACGGGCCACCGTATTTAGCAAAAAAACATTTCCCCCTGTCTGCTGGGACCCAACAATTACATCTTCGCACGCAAGGAAGTGCGTCCGGAAAAAAACGATTTGCCCCCCTGACTGCTGGGACCCACCAGCTACATCGTCGCACGCAAAGAAGTGCCTGACAGTCGGGACCCACCTGGTCGAAGCGTACTTAGCATTGTCATTCTGGTCGCGAACGTGTACGTACATATATACTGGTGGATGTAGAGGCGCGCACGTGCCGTAGTAGAGGCGCGCACGTAGCATGTACACGTACGTACAGCGGCGAGGGTGCAAGAAAGAAAATACGGCCACGTACGTACATATGGGCAGGGTCTCTAACGCCTATCGCGCATACGTACATGGCTGGGTCAGAACGGAGAAACAACGTCGTCGTCGTGTTCATGGGGAGCCAACCGGCTGGGTCGGAACGGAATGCCTGGTCGTGTTCATCGGGAGGGCTTGGACGGAACAGGCGATGAAAACGAGGCCTGGCATACCGCACAACAGAGGAAACGGCCTTGTGTTCGACTGGCCATGTTCGAAACGGGGTCCTGTTGATCGGGAGGGGCCTGGCGTACTGCAAAACGGAGGAAACGGACCTCCTACGGTCGAAATGGGGGTCCTGTTGATCGGGAGGGGTGTGGCGTACCGCAAAACGGACGAAACGGACTTGTGTTGGAGCGCTACGGTTGAAACGGGGGTCTTATTAATCGGGAGGGGTGTGGCGTACCGCAAAACGGACGAAACGGACTTGTGTTGGAGCACTACGGTCGAAAGGGGGGGGAGGGGTGTGGCGTACCGCAAAACGGGACTCCACGGGATACTGTTCATCTCCACCGTCGACCTCCTCCAGCCTCCACGGGATACCGTCGACCTCCTCCAGCCTCCATGGGCTCCTGTTCATCCAGCCTCCACCACGCGTTACTCCACCGGCTACTGTTCAACCACCCCTCCACGGGCACCCCTCCACCTTCTTCTGTTCATCCAGCCCTCCACACCACGGGGTCC
>NC_041393.1:49060234-49073688 GCF_002162155.2 Triticum dicoccoides
ACAGTCACTATTCATCCAATCGATCGGCTTCATTTAGCAGCAGTAGCGAAGGAATCGCTCCATCGGGTTCAGTTAACAGCCATCGATCGATGGCTCGGGTTCAGTAACGCGTAGCCTGCAGTGCAATCGCTCGGGTTCAGTTAGAGCCCAACGCCTCGCTCGACTTCAGTTAGAGCCAACGCCCCGCACACACGCGCGTACGTACGAGAGAAATGCGCATCGCTCCGCCCCCGACCTCCCACCGTAACCGGCAACTCCCCGAAATTTTCCTCCCCCTCGCTTCTACCACGGTTTTTCCATCATCGACGACCCAAAGAATGTCATGCAGCTGCGTCTCCGGCCTGCCCAGGACGAAAAGCCCATTTTCTATCATGAATTTTTGTCATAGAAGTAGGATCCCACCACATCTATGATGATACCGGGTTTTGTCACAATTACCGTCATAGAAGTGTCATATGTATGACACAAAAAAAATTCGTTCGGCCCAAAATGGCATGGATGTGTCTTTTTTTGTAGTGAAAGTGCCCTAGGTCTTCGTGAGCAAGCGAGTTGGATGCACACCCACTTAGTTTCTTTTGTTGAGCTTTCATATATTTATAGCTCTAGTGCATCCGTTGCATGGCAATCCCTACTCACTCACATTGATATCTATTAATGGGCATCTCCATAGCCCGTTGATACGCCTAGTTGATGTGAGACTATCTTCTCCTTTTTGTCTTCTCCACAACCACCATTCTATTCCACATATAGTGCTATGTCCATGGCTCACGCTCATGTATTGCGTGAAAGTTGAAAGAGTTTGAGATTATTAAAGAATGAAACAATTGCTTGGCTTGTCATCGGGGTTGTGCATGATTAAATACTTTGTGTGATGAAGATAGAGCAACAGCCAGACTATATGATTTTGTAGGGATAACTTTCTTTAGCCATGTTATTTTGAGAAGACATGATTACTTTGATTAGTATGCTTGAAGTATTACTATTTCTTATGTCAATATGAACTTTTATTTTGTATTCATTTGGATCTGAAAATTCATGCCACAATGAAGAAAATTACATTATGAATTACGCTAGGTAGCATTCCACATCAAAAATTCTCTTTTTATCATTTACCTACTCGAGGACGAGCAGGAATTAAGCTTGGGGATGCTTGATACGTCTCCAGCGTATCTATAATTTTTGATTGTTCCATGCTATTATATTACCCCTTTTGGATGTTTATGGGCTTTATTTTATGTATTTATATCATTTTTGGGACTAACCTACTAACCGGAGGCCCAACCCATATTGCAGTTTTTTGCCTATTTCAGTATTTCGAAGAAAAGGAATATCAAACAGGGTCCAAATGGAATAAAACCTTCGGGGGCGTTATTTCTGGAACAAATCTGATTCGGAGAGTTTGGAGTGCAAGTAAAGAAGCTCCCGAGGCTCCCACGAGATAGGAGGGCGCCCCCCTGTCTCGTGGGCCCCTCGGGCGGCCACCGGCGTACTTCTTCCTCCTATATATACCTACGGACCCTGAAAACATCCAGGAGCACCAAGAAACACAATTTCCACCGCCGTAACCTTCTATATCCGCGAGATCCCATCTTGGAGCCTTCGCTGGCACTCTGCCGGAGGGGGAATCGACCATGGAGGGCTTCTACATCAACACCATAGCCCCTCCGATGACTTGTGAGTAGTTTACCACAGACCTACGGGTCCATAGTTATTAGCTAGATGGCTTCTTCTCTCTTTTTGGATCCCAATACAATGTTCTCCCCCTCTCTTGTGGAGATCTATTCAATGTAATCTCTCTTTGCGGTGTGTTTGTCGAGATCCGATGAATTGTGGGTTTATGATCAAGTTTATCTATGAATAATATTGGAATCTTCTCTGAATTCTTTTATGTATGATTGAGTTATCTTTGCAAGTCTCTTCGAATTATCAATTTGGTTTGGCCTACTAGATTGATCTTTCTTGCCATGGGAGAAGTGTTTAGCTTTGGGTTCAATCTTGCGGTGTTCTTACCCAGTGACAGAAAGGGTTGCAAGACACGTATTGTATTGTTGCCATCGAGGATAACAAGATGGGGTTTATATCATACTAGATCACTGATGGCGCGCGTTGCTGCACCCGTCTATTTGTACAATGATATGGTAGGAATTTTGATAAATATATGGCCTATATATATATATATATATATATATATATATATATATAGGCAATAAGAAATAGATTGCTTTCATGGTGCATAAATGAAATCTTCAAATGCCTCTACCAAAGAGCCACCATGTTTGGAAACAAAGAAGAATTATGGAAGCCAAATGCACCTGGCTATTTCTTGTGGAGGACACACATTCATAGGACAACAATCCTAACAAGGATTAAATTAATTGCAATATCAAATATTGATATACTAAACACTGTCATACAAGCAGAAGCGGGGATACGTTGTAATCATATTGTTCATTTTGGTTTGCTTGTTTTGTTAAAGAGCAACCAGGCTGAAAGATATATGTAAGAAAGTGGCAGACCAGCAATTCCATGTATACATGAAAAAGGCTTACCAAAACAAACCAGCATGGATAATGGTGTCGCTACACTTTCACGAATTAAATGAGGTCCAAACTTACCAATAGCCCAGGTAACCCAAAAACACATGCACGAGGGTATCACTTACCTGGGAGAACTCTTGCAACTGCGATGCACCATCAGCTAATTCAAAAGGCCCCATCCTCTTGCTAACAGCAGCTTTAGAGGTTCCTTCCGTGTCATCAGCAGTAGTTTCTACCGCTCTGCATTTTTCCTGTCCTCCCAGCTTTCTTTTTGTCCGGTGAAGGTGTTGCTACCCCCGCATTTGCACTTCTCTCCACCAGCATTGCATCCTGGCTTCTGTTAAAGAAAAAATGATATCACCAGCCAGTTTTGATTGCTTCTGTATCCGGCTTTGGTTTAAAGGTTCATGTAAAAGGTGCAGCTGTTAAAGAAGAAATGTAGACAGAGTATATTGTTTCTGGGTTATTTTTCCACTTGTGCTCTTAGAAATGATATAATAATTGTATCCTCATCCCAAAGTCAGTCAGTCACGTTTTATTTCTCTAGCCACCCAACTTACGTTTGGAATATCTTCTTTCCAAATATAATATATCTAGCAGATCAACTGTCCAATTTACTTATGGTCTTAAGAAAATTTTATCAATTACCCTGGCAACATATTGGCTTTGCAGTAGTATCAGGAATTTAAGATACATGAAGACACAATAGAAAAAAAAGGTACACTGAGAAGATCCAGTCACATTTATGAAACATCTTTCATCATGTTTCTACAGGAGGGATCAGTGTCAGCACTTGCCTGAGATCTCATCACTGCGGCGCTCGGCACATGGCTTCCAAGACGTGGATTCTCAATAGCGAGTTGCTCACCTGAACGGTGACAACACCAAGCCATAAAAATCAAACAAACGTTAAAACTGATTTCGCCTATATGCATGCTGAGCTCAACATCACATTACTCCGGTCCAATGGAACCACAAATTTCAGTAAGCATGAGGGATCCCGACGAGATGCAATGTAGATCGATAGGTTCAAGGACTCGCGAGGTGCGACCAGAAGCATGGGGCGGACACGAGCGTGCCGAGGAGGAGTCAGGTAAGGATGGCGAGCAGGATCCGGTAGGAGGCCAGGGCCGATGGCGATTGGGGGTCCTCGAGCGTGAGCGGGGCGCGAATGGGGACAGGGAGTGGGTACCTCTGGTGGAGCGGAGAGGACGAGCGCAGCACGCCGACCTTGCAGCCGTCACCGCCGCCCTGTGGGGAGGCAAGGAAGGAAGAGGGGGCGGAGGAGGCCTTCGCGTCGCGCTTCGCGGGTGAGCCGGAGGCGCAGGCCACCGCCGCCATCCTGGCGTGCCGTAGCCCGAAGTCTCCTGACCAGGGTTCCCGATTAAGAGAGAGAGGAGAGTTCGTGGGTGGGCTGAGATGGGCTCTTCTTGGTGAGGCCGAATTAGCCGGCTGGCCCAATCAACGAGCGCCCTTCAATTTGGCTATGGGAGTAGCGTCCCCTAGGACAGTCGGCCCACTTGTAGGAAAACGAGAGAGATAGCACGCTAATGATGATCAGACGGCCAGAAATTGATGTATCGTGCAAATGAAAGGTCGAGGTTGCTGATGGCCTGAGAGTGCTGGGATTAGGTGCGGTTATACTATCCTTAATTGCATGTGTTTATCCCTCTACATCATGTCATCTTGCTTAAGGCGTTACTCTCTTCTTATGAACTTAATACTCTAGATGCAGGCAGGAGTCGGTCGATGTGTGGAGTAATAGTAGTAGATGCAGGCAGGAGTCAGTCTACTTGTCATGGACGTGATGCCTATATACATGATCATGCCTAGATAATCTCATAACTATGCGCTTTTCTATCAATTGCTCGACAGTAATTTGTTCACCCACCATAATACTTATGCTATCTCGAGAGAAGCCTCTAGTGAAACCTATGGCCCCCGGGTCTATCTCGTATCATACTTGCTTTCAATCTATCTTTATTTGCATCTTTACTTTTTGCATCTATCTTATAAAATACCATGCTTGCATCTATTAGATCTCACTTTCACAAGAGGTCGTGAAGGGATTGACAACCCCTTTATTGCGTTGGTTGCGAGTTCTCAGTTTGTTTGTGTAGGTGCGTGGGACTTTTGAGGAGCCTCCTACTGGATTGATACCTTGGTTCTCAAAACTGAGGGAAATACTTACACTACACTTTGCTGCATCACCCTCTCCTCTTCGAGGAAAACCAACGCAAGCTCAAGACGTAGCATTGGTACACCTGGATCTCCAAGTTTCTTTGGTATTCCACCCTTAAAAGTGTAATTAGCAAGCATGGTGGAAATTTCAGCTTCCGGTATCTTTCTTTTATTTGTAATGATATCCTTCATATACTTAGCATAAGGATTTACTTTCAGCATATCAGTTAAGTGCATACGTAAGAAAATAGGTCTAATCATTTCAGCAAAGCGCTCAAAATCTTCATCATCCTTTGACTTGGATGGTTTAGGAGGAAAGGGCATGGGTTTCTGAACCCATGGTTCTCTTTCTTTACCGTGCTTCCTAGCAACAAAATCTCTCTTATCATAATGGTGATTCTTTGATTGTGGGTTATCAAGATCAACAGCAGGTTCAATCTCTACATCATTGTTTTTGCTAGGTTGAGCATCAACATGAACATTATCATTAACATTATCACTAGGTTCATGTTCATCACCTGATTGAGTTTCAGCATCAGAAATAGAAATATCATTGGGATCCTCAGGTGTGTCTACAGTGGGTTCACTAGAAGCATGCAAAGTCCTATCATTTTTCTTTTTCTTCTTTTTAGAAGAACGAGGTGCCTCTAAATTATTTCTCTGAGAATCTTGCTCGATTCTCTTAGGGTGGCCTTCAGTATACAAAGGTTCTGAGTCATTCTACCAGTTCTAGTAGCCACTCTAACAGCAAAGTCATTTTTATTATTTAATTCATCAAGCAAATCATTTTGAGCTTTAAGTACTTGCTTAGCTTGAGTAGCAACCATAGAAGCCTATTTGCTAACGAGGTGAAGTTCATCTTTAACTCTAGCCAGATTATCACTTACACATCCTATCTCGAAAGCATTATTCTTTAACTCTCTACCAACATAAGCATTAAAACTTTCTTGTCTAGCCATAAAGTCATCAAATTCATCTAAGCATGGGCTATGAAATTTAGTAGAGGGGATTTCAACTTTATCATATCTATAGAGAGAATTTACCTTTACTACCTGTGTCGGGTTATCAAGACAATAAGGTTCTCCAATAGGTCATATATTAAGACCATGTATTTCTTCAATAGGAGGTAAATTCTTAACATCTTCAACTTTAATACCTTTTTCTTTCATTGATTTCTTTGCCTCTTGCATATCTTTGGGGCTGAGAAATAAAACACCTCTCTTCTTTGGAGTGGGTTTAGGAATAGGCTCAGGAGTTGGCTCAATTGGTTCAAGAATCACTTCAGGAATTGGCTCAGGAAGAGTCCAATTATTTTCATTAGTCAACATATTATTCAATAATATTTCAGCTTCATCGACTGTTCTTTCCCTGAAAACACAACCAGCACAACTATCCAAGTAGTCCTTGGAAGCATTGGTTAGTCCATTATAAAAGATATCAAGTATTTCATTTTTTTAGAGGATGATCAGGCAAAGCATTAAGTAACTGGAGAAGCCTCCCCCAAGCTTGTGGGAGACTCTCTTCTTTGATTTGCACAAAATTATATATTTCCCACAAGGCAGCTTGTTTCTTATGAGCAGGGAAATATTTAGCAGAGAAGTAGTAAATCATATCCTGGGGACTACGCACACAACCAGGAGTAAGAGAATTATACCAAGTCTTAGCATCACCCTTTAATGAGAACGGAAATATCTTAAGGATATAAAAATAGCGAGACTTCTCATCATTAGTAAACAGGGTAGCTATATCATTCAACTTGGTAAGATGTGCCACAACAGTTTCAGATTCAAGGCCATAAAAAGGATCAGAGTCAACTAAAGTAATAATTTCAGGATCAACAGATAATTCATAATCCTTATCAGTAACACATATAGGTGAAGTAGCAAAAGCAGGGTCGGGTTTCATTCTAGCATTAAGAGACTGTTGCTTCCATTTAGCTAATAATTTCTTAAGATCATATCTATCATTACAAGCAAAGATTTCCCTAGCAGCTTCTTCATTCATAACATAACCGTTAGGAACAACAGGCAATACATAATCATTGGGAGAACCTTCATCATCACTATCATCAATAATAGCATCTTCAATATTTTCATTCTCCCTAACTCTAGCAAGTTGTTCATCAAGAAATTCACCTAATGGCAAAGTAGTATCACTCACAGAAGTAGTTTCATCATGCATAGCAAAAGTGGCATCATCAATAACAAGCGACATATCAGAATTCATAGCAGTAGTAGGTTTAGGTGTCGCAAGCTTACTCATAACAGAAGGAGAATCTAGTGCAGAAGCTAGATGGCAGTTCCTTACCTCCCCTCGTAGTTGAGGGATAGATCTTGGTTTTAGCGTCTTTCAAGTTCTTCATAGTGATCAACAGATATAAATCCCAAGTGACTCAGAGAATAGAGCTATGCTCCCCGGCAATGGTGCCAGAAATTAGTCTTGATAACCCACAAGTGTAGGGGATCGCAACAGCTTTCGAGGGTGAAGTACAACCCAAATTTATTGATTCGACACAAGGGGAGCCAAAGAATATTCTTGAGTATTAGCAGTTGAGTTGTCAATTCAACCACACCTGGATAACTTAGTATCTGCAGCAAGGTATTTAGTATCAAAGGTGGTAGCAAAAGTAAAGATAAATGTTTTTGGGTTTTTTGTAGTAATTGTAACAGTAGCAACGGAAAAGTAAATAAGCGAAGAACAATATATGAAAAGCTCGTAGGCAGTGGATCAGTGATGGATAATTATGCCGGATGTGATTCCTCATGTAATAGATATAACATAGGGTGACACAGAACTAGCTCCAATTCATCAATGTAATGTAGGCATGTATTCCGTAAATAGTCATACGTGCTTATGGAAAAGAACTTGCATGACATCTTTTGTCCTACCCTCCTGTGGCAGCGGGGTCCTAGTGGAAACTAAGGGATATTAAGGCCTCCTTTTAATAGAGAACCGGACCAAAGCATTAGCACATAGTGAATACATGAACTCCTCAAACTACGGTCATCACCGAGAAGTATCCCGATTATTGTCACTTCGGGATTGTTGGATCATAACACATAATAGGTGACTATAGACTTGCAAGATAGGATCAAGACACACATATATTCATGAAAACATAATAGGTTCAGATCTGAAATCATGACACTCGGGCCCTAGTGACAAGCATTAAACATAGCAAAGTCATAGCAACATCAATCTCAGAACATAGTGGATACTAGGGATCAAACCCTAACAAAACTAACTTGATTACATGGTAAACCTCATCCAACCCATCACCGTCCAGCAAGCCTATGATGGAATTACTCACACACGGCGGTGAGCATCATGAAATTGGTGATGGAGGATGGTTGATGATGATGACAGCGACGAATCCCCCTCTCCGGAGCCCCGAATGGACTCCAGATCAGCCCATGTCGTGGTTCTAAGTCTGACAGTAGAATGGGGGGTAGGTATGGAGAGGAAAGATCCTAGCTATGGCATAGTTGTATACGCAAGGGATTTACGAGTTCAGGCCCTTCTCGGAGGAAGTAACAGCCCTACGTCTCGGAGCCCGGAGCGGTCGACTGGATTATGTGCGTATGAGTTACAGGGGTGCGAACCCTTTACACTGAGGAGGGGGGTGTCTTATATAGAGTTCGCCAGACTCCTCCGGCCCTCAGTTATGCAGGGTTTAAAGTACATTAAGACAGGGAGTTACTGGTAACGCCCACATAAAGTGCCATGAAGACTATTAAAGCTACTTAATGACAGGTCGTTGCGTGCTGAGTGACTTTAGGTCTCCTGGTTGTCAAGTGGCTATCTTCATCGTCGAGTGTCCTTGAGTTCGTCGAGTGGAGTCCCTCTTGGTCGACTGGAAGGTAGCTTCTTCTAAGGATGTCTTTCGGCAAGGTATCCTAGATAGGTTCATGACCCTACCCTAGGTACATGACTTCATCATTAGCCCCCGAATGGATCGAGGTTTGAGTGAGGAAGGAGTTGATAATCTTTTTCGACCTATTTCCCGTGTTCTAAGTATGTCATATTCTGGATCAATGACCTTTTTAGCGATGGCATCAACTTTTCTTTCAGTCGCCTTGATCCATTCTTTTCCTCTGTCGAGTAAACTTTTGAACCTGGTGAACTTCCGAGCGACGGATCATAGGAAATCTACTGTCTGACAGGTTGATCTGCTGTTACCGGATTTTGCGGGATCCAAATTTTGGGAAGCGCGCGAAGCAGGGCAGACCGCGGTACTCGGATGAGATAAGGCGTAGACGCCTCGATTTCCGCGCCGCCTTTTTCGCCACGTATCGCGTGCGCGTGACTGTTTCGGGATTTGACAGGTCCGCCCGGGCCTACTTGTCAGCCACTCGGAAGCGTCCCTATATAATGTGTCGGGCGAGGGTTTTTGAACAGTGCCTCCCCATTCCCCTTTCCGCCTTCTTCATCTTCGCCTACCGCGCCCACCTTTGCCTCTGCCCATCCACTCCTCGCGTGCTTCGCCGGCGACGATGGTGAAGGAGAAGACGGCGGCCTTGGAGCGAGCGAAGAAGGCAACGGCAACGGCGAAAGCGAAGGGAAGAGCCACCAGTCGGGGTGGATCTTCGTCGAGGTCATGCCTGCCGCAAGGTTGGGTCCAAGGGGACTGGATCTGCTCGACCATCACCCAGGCGGATCTCAACGACCTGGCCAATGAGGGGCTAATCCCTCACAGGTCAGCAAGGCTTCCGGGGACCGAGTGGCAACCGCAGCCACTGGAGGGTGAGTGCGTTCTCCTAGCCACTCATGTAGATCGTGGATTCTCTTTGCCGCCGAGTCTTTTCTTCTGGGGATTTCTGAACTTCTTTGGGGCGCAACTCCACCACTTTACTCCCAATTCCATCGCCTACCTCGCCGCCTTTGTGTCTCTGTGTGAAAACTTCCTGGATTGTTGACCGCATTAGGGTCTCTTCAAGCACATATTCACTTGTCGCCCTCAGACGGTGAAAAAAGCGAGTCCGGATGACGATAGGACTAAGGTAATCCAGATGTGCGGAGGTCTTGGAATCCAAATGAGGAGTAAGAACGCTTTTCCGACCATGACCCTTCCCAAGTCGGTTAGAGGGTGGCAGTCGACCTGGTTCTACTGCCAAGACGAGTCGACGCCGGGGCAGTCGACTGGCCTCCCTCCGTTCTCCATGGACCGAGTGAACAAGCCGTCTTCTCTGAAGGTGCTTCCGGAGGAGAAGGCTCAGGTAAAAATGTTGGTGGAGCGTGTAGTCCAGCTCATTCGGGACGGAGTGACTGGCATGGACCTTCTGGAGGTTTTCCTTCGACGGTGTATTCAACCGCTCCAATACCGAGGCCACCCGATGTGGCTGTACTGCGGCACCGAAGATACCACTCGGGTCCATCCAGAGGCGGTCGATGACACCACGCTGGAGAGGTGGATGGCTGCCATCACTGGGAATAAGGATAACCCTCGAGGGGCTAGGAAGATTCCACCACTCGACCATACTTACACACCGGACACGGTATGACCACTTATCCTCGGTTGTAATCTTGCTTTATTCATTCTGCTTCACTGCAAATTGGTTGATTGACCTTTGTCTTGTTTTGTTGTCTGTCAGGCCGCCACTGAGTTGTACTCGATGCCCAATGGAGCGCAAGCGCCGACTGAGGAGGAGGAAGGAAGTGGGGGCGAAAGCCAGGAGGAGTGGGATTCGGATGCTGATGACGATGATGAAGATGGTGACTCTGATGAGGAGGAAGAGGAGGAGGAGGAGGAGGAAGTTGCACCTCCTCGTTCGGAAAGATGCTCGAAGCTTGTCCGTGATCCTACAGCCGGGCGTGGTAAGGGGGTTGCGTCCGTCGCACAGTCGACCAAGCGTCCTCGGACGACTTCTCCGGCCCCGACTGAAAAAGCTCCGAAGCAATCTCGAGTGGCGCCGTCGAAGCCGACGAAGGTCTTGCCGAAGATGAAGATGGTGATCCCCACTATCTCAGGGTAATAGTGTAGCTTGAGTTTCCTCGTTTCACATGAATTTATTCTTGGCCAATTCGTGAGCTGACCGATTGACTTCTGGAGCTGTAGTGCTGCTACTTCTGATACCTCGGCCAGGGCTGAGGATCACGAGATGGAAGATGTTGTCACTTCAAGACCTGGTATGACTTTTGTAGTTCTGTCTTCAGTCGGTTGGCTCTTTGTATTTAATTTTGACTCTTTTTTAGCAGCTCCATCTAACGTCGTTATTGACCTTCCCGACGACGATGACGAGGAACCACTGAGGCAGAGGAGGAACAGGAAAACGTCTGCTGGCAAGGAGACTCAGGACGTGCCAGCACCCAAGACGTTGGTCGTAGAAGGGGACAACGTCACTCGGCCTACCGTATCTTTTGCGGTGCCGTTGACGAGTGCTCGCCCTCCATCGTCGAGTGCTGCTCAGCCTTCACTTTTCTCGACCCACCACGTCCCAGAAGACCAAGCCAGTGCTGCTAAAGAAGCAATACGCCAGGGAGGGATCATGATGGAGCAAGTGAAGGCAATCTGAGACGCCAGTCAGGCGGCTTATGACGCCAGTTCAGCTCTTCAGAGCAATGTTCAGGTCAGTCGACCATCGCCTGTTCTGTTAGGATATGATATCTTAAAATCCTTCTTTCTGAAAATTTCAGTATCCGTCGTACACCCACTGGGTGTGTTGATTGACATTCCGGGTTAGTGGGGGCACGCTGAGTGCACCCACTGGGTGTAGTCCCCAAGGCTATGGTCGACTACTGGCAGTCGACCATAGTCTTTATGTCTTAAGTTTTTCCTTTATTCGATCAGGTCGAATGGATTGATAAATCGGTGGGGCACGCTGAGTGCACCCACTGGGTGTAGTCCCCGAGACTGTGGTCGACTGCTGGCAGTCGACGATAGTCTGAAGATAACCTCTCTCTCTCTTTTTTGCTACTTGTTGGTCGACTAATTGACTCTAACTGATAGAACTAGTGGGGGCACGCTGAGTGCACCCACTGGGTGTAGTCCCCGAGACTATGGTCGAATGTTTATATTCGGCTGTAGTCTTAGAAATGATATGATTTTTCCTTAGTCACTCGGAAGTGAACTGTCTTTGACATTTGTCGATTGGTTCTTCGCAGAAATCTTGCGAGCTTGCGGCTCGTTACACTGAGTTGGAGAAAAAGCAAATCCAGCTTGAGCTTGATCTGAAACTGGTCCAGGAGAACTTCACAAAGTCGAAGGAGGAAGCAAAAGGTATGTTTGGTGAGAACCTCTACGACTGCTTTTGACCTCTTGTCCGTTTCAGAGTCTGATCTCGCTGTGACTTTGCAGACAAACTCAGGGATGCTCTGAAGAACAAAGACCTTGACTTGGTTGAGATGCAGAAAGCGGCTTTAGAGAAGACCAAGCTCGCAGATGAGAAGCTGGCTTCGATCACCAAGCTTGAAGAGGAAAATACTAATCTGAAAGCTGCTCCTGATGCGGCCAACAAGGAGGTCAGTCGACTGAAGAGTGACAATATTGCCTTGAGTGACAAGGCCAGTGAGTTGGTGGGAAAGAAGAATGATCTAGAGGCTTATCTGGGAGGACTCACCAAAAAGCTATTCCTCATGCTTGAAGGTAATGTTTTGTATCAAACAGGCATTTTAACTATGATCTCTCCATCCGACTACTATCTTGACTCTGGGGTTGTGCTCGCGGAGTTCTGCCAGAACTTTGAAGAGGAAACTGGTCGACTAGAAACAAACCTGGATCCCATCAACTCTCCTGTGAAGGATGAAGTCGCCATGAATGTGTTTCGACTCGAATCTCACGTTGCTGCCGTAGTGGACTATCTTGCAAGGCTGAAGGTCGCAAATTTCCGCATCGACACGACACTCTGGCCAATAGAGACGCTTCAGAATGACCTCGAGTCTCTGATGACTCGACTGAACGAGGTTCCAAGTCGAGTGCAAGAATGGAAGAAGTCTTCTGCCAGATGCGGCGCGGATGTTGCTCTATCTCTGATCTGTGTTCACTGCAAGGAGGCGCGAGAGGACAAGCTGGCAGCCCTTAAGGTGGCTAATACCAAGAAGTATGATTTCCGATCTTTCATGGAGACCTTCATCGCCGCTGCCACTCGGATTGCAGACAGAATCGACCTGGATGAATTTGTTGCACCTTCCAGCCCTCCGTAGGAGGGGTAAAAAACTTCTATGCTTGATACTTTAAATTTGCCTCGGTATGCCGAGTGAATTTTGTAACCGATAAACCTTAACAGGCTTAGCACCTCAGCACTTTCGGTTCCGTTGGATGTTATTTGAACTTGGATTCGTCGTTGAATATGTTTGCATTTGGTTTGAGGTATCTTTTGCAGGCTAGGGTGAAGCGCTTGTTGCAGCCGACTTGTTCCTCAACATACTTAGGCGAGCGCTGGGCTGCAGCTAAGCCTCCGAGTGGGAGGTCTGCTCTTCACTCGGTAGGATTTTCAAAAACTTAGGCGAGCACAGGGCTGCAGCTAAGCTCCCGAGTGGGAGGTCTGCTCTCCACTCGGTAGGATTTTCAAAAACTTAGGCGAGCACAGGGCTGCAGCTAAGCTCCCGAGTGGGAGGTCTGCTCTCCACTCGGTAGGATTTTCAAAAACTTAGGCGAGCGCAGGGCTACAGCTAAGCCCCCGAGTGGGAGGTCTGCTCTCCACTCGGTAGGATTTTCAAAAACTTAGGCAAGCGCAGGGCTGCAGCTAAGCCCCCGAGTGGGAGGTCTGCTCTCCACTCGGTAGGATTTTCAAAAACTTA